>NC_045747.1:34041770-34055647 GCF_008692095.1 Etheostoma spectabile | reverse complement strand
GCAGGTATCAATATTTCATTCCAACTACGGTGGAGCTCAATATGACTATTATTCTACGGCTTTACGTTCCATCTTCTAAAATGAAACTCTCCAACCACATCCCACTTCAAACAGTTCATTAGCTCGGTTTTTAATCGTGTACTTATGTCCGTGATGCTCTAAAATTGGCCTTCAATACCCAGCCATAACCTTTACCTCAACAACCAGATAAAAACACGATTGACGTGGGGCTTAATTATGACATCAGTTAAAATGCAACTCAAAAAGTGGATTCATCTAGTTTCAGAGTAATATATTAAAAGAAAAACAGTTTAAATGAGAGCTCTTCCAAACACAAGAATGGTTTTCAAATGTGGAAATCTCAGTCTTGATGAGAAATATCAATTATTACTGCATTTAAGGCTCCAGCACATCTGTTGCTCTGCATTAACTGTTAAAGAAAAGGTTATGAACACAACGTAAAAGTAAATCATCTCAAATACAGAAACAAGCCATGGAACCTGCACCAAGAAGCATAGAAAGAAACATAAATAAATACTAATTGAAAGACTTGAGGGGTTCAATATTAAGGCAAGCAGTGGATGTTCTTGGTGTTTATCTCATGGATTCTGGACATTTAAAAGAAAAGCAAAGATCACACTCAATTAATATACTCATCATTTGCAAAACAAAACAAATCTTCTTAGGGTTTATGCATCCACAAAACCTGACAGTGTTTTCTCTGGCTAGAGCGGGAGGCCCTGCTCTTCACAGCTGAACTGGAGCTCCATCCTAGGCCTGCTTTACCTCCACCATACTCCAGAAACCAGACAAACTGCCTCCAGCAAACTGCAGGTAAAACCTCCTTTTAGAACACTCTTACAGCATAATCCCCCAGTAGTCAGTGCAATGCTTAAGGTTGCCTAACAAAAGGAATCACATTCCGACTTGGGGCAGCAAACGTGGCTGGCGCTGTGGCAAAAATTAAAAAAAAGGAGAATTTAAAAATAAAAATCATTACAAGACAAGGGGAAAACAGAAGGGATTAAAGACTGGTGGTCCAGAGGAAAGCTCACACCTCGCTCTAGGGAATGTAGGCTCTGTAGACGGCAGATATGTCATTGTCTGACTGGTCCAGTGCCTTAGCTCTGTTAAACTGCAAAGGAACAGCAAAATAAAGAGTTTCAGTTGGATTGCCATGCCTCACTCCTATTGTTATGTTAGCTTTATTCATTTATGGTTACAAAGGACTCAGTATTGCTGCAGGTGCTTAATGGAAGAGAGTTTCAGTAAACAAGATGTTTTCTGTACACAGGGTGGACCGGTTCACAAACTCACGGTTCGGTTCATACCACATTTGGGGTCACAGTATTCAGTTAGTTTGGTACATTTTAGTACTGAAGAGGAGGCTGCATTGCCAATAATAACATGCTAAATTCTGGAGGAACAAACACTAAAGTGCAAACCAAAAAACTGCAGGTTTGTTTAAAAGGTCCCATGACATGGTGCTCTTTGGATGCTTTATATATAGGCCTTTGTGGTCCCCAATAACTGTATCTGAAGTCTCTTTATATAGACCTTAGTGGTCCCTATACTGTATCTGAAGTCTCTTTATATAGACCTTAGTGGTCCCCTAATACTGTCTGAAGTCTCTTTTATATAGACCTTAGTGGTCCCTAATACTGTACCTGAGTCTTTATATATGACCTTAGTGGTCCCTAAACGTATCTGAAGTCTCTATATAGACCTTAGTGGTCCCTAATATGTATCTGAAGTCTCTTTATATAGACCTTAGTGGTCCCTAATACTGTATCTGAAGTCTCTTATATAGACCTTAGTGGTCCCTAATACTGTAATGAAGGTCTTAAGACCTTAGTGGTCCTAATACTGTATCTGAAGTCTCTTTATATAGACCTTAGTGGTCCCTAATACTGTATCTGAAGTCTTTTATATAGACCTTAGTGGTCCCTAATACTGATTATCTGAGTCTCTTTATAGACCTTAGTGGTCCCTAATACTGTATCTGAAGTCTCTTATATAGACCTATGTGGTCCCTAATACTGTATCTGAAGTCTCTATATAGACCTTAGTGGTCCCTATACCACTAAGGTCTATATAAAGAGACTTCAGATACAGTATTAGGGGACCACTAAGGCCTAATATAAAAGCATCCAAAGAGCACCATGTCATGGGACCTTTTAACAAACCTGCAGTTTTTTGGTTTGCACTAATTAGTGTTTGTTCCTGCCAGAATTTAAGCATGTTATTATTGGCAATGCAGCCTCCTCTTCAGTACTAAAAATGTACCAAACTAACTGAATACTGTGACCCCAAAATTGTGGTATGAACCGAACCGTGAGTTTTGTGAACCGGTCCACCCTGTGTACAGAAAACATCTTGTTTACTGAAACTCTCTTCCATCAAGCACCTGCAGCAATACTGAGTCCTTTGTAACCATAAATGAATAAAAGCTAACATAACAATAGGAGTGAGGCATGGGCAATCCAACTGAAACTCTTTATTTTGCTGTTCCTTTGCAGGTTTACAAGAGGGCTAAGGCACTGGACCAGTCAGACAATGACATATCTGCCGTCTACAGAGCCTACATTCACTAGAGCGAGGTGTGAGCTTTCCTCTGGACCACGCAGTCTTTAATCCCTTCTAGTTTTCCCCTTGTCTTGTAATGAGTTTTATTTTTAAATTCTCCTTTTTATTTAATTTTTGCCACAGCGCCAGCCACGTTTGCTGCCCACAAGTCATGGGATTGTGATTCCTTTTGTTAGAGGCAACCTTAAGCATTGCACTGACTACTGGGGGAATATATGCTGTAAGAGTGTTCTAAAAGGAGGTTGTACTACTGCAGTTTGCTGGAGGGCAGTTTGTCTGGTTTCTGGAGTATGGTGGAGGTAAAGCAGGCCTAGGATGGAGGCTCCAGTTCAGCTGTGAAGAGCAGGGCCTCCCGCTCTAGCCAGAGAAAACACTGTCAGGTTTTGTGGATGCATAAACCCTAAAGAAGATTTGTTTTGTTTTGCAAATGATGAGTATATTTAATTGAGTGTGATCTTTGCTTTTCTTTTAAATGTCCAGAATTCCATGAGAGTAAACACCAAGAACATGCCACTGCATTGCCTTAATATTGAAACCCCTCAAGTCTTTCAATAATAGTATTTATTTATGTTTCTTTCTAGGTCTTCTTGGTGCAGGTTGGCCATGGCTTGTTTCTGTATTTGAGATGATTTATGCTTTTACGTTGGTGTTCATAACCTTTTCTTTAACAGGTTAATGACAGAGCAACAGATGTGCTGAGGCCTTAAAATGCAGTAATAATTGATATTTCTCATCAAGACTTGAGATTTCCACATTTGAAAACCATTCTTGTGTTTGGAAGAGCTCTCATTTAAACTGTTTTTCTTTTTAATATATTACTCTGAAACTAGATGAATCCACTTTTTGAGTTGCATTTTAACTGATGTCATAATTAAGCCCCACGTCAATCGTGTTTTTATCTGGTTGTTGGAGGTAAAGGTTATGGCTGGGTATTGAAGGCCAATTTTAGAGCATCACGGGACATAAGTACACGATTAAAAACCGAGCTAATGAAACTGTTTGAAGTGGGTTAGTGGTTGGAGAGTTTCATTTTAGAAGATGGAAACGTAAAGCCGTAGAATAAATACGTCATATTGAGCTCCACCGTAGTTGGAATGAAATTATTGATGACCTGCTACATAAGTATACCCCCATCACACACACACGTATCAACACACAGAGACACACACACACAAATGTACAGTCAATGTTAACATGGGCTCACATTCATTATTTCTTACATCTGCCTCAAACAGATTTCAGGTTTAATATGGGGGGGGGTCACATGACGGGGCAACCTTAATTACGTAGTAGAGGTCTTCACTCTGTTCTTAGTCAACAGACCTCATTCAGGTTTGGAACCAGACCGATTAAATTGGCCTTCTCAACTGCTATAAGCTCCCAACCGTCCTTCTACATGTCGGCTGATAATTAACGAGGAATGTCGGCACACAGATCCGACGCCAAAGACACGTTCAAGGTCTTCAGAAATAGTGTCTCCATTACATAGATTGTCCGTCAGAGAGCACTAGAAAGTGTGTTTTACTCTGTTAAATGTCCCGCTCAATACATACGTTGAGCACAATGCTATAGTAAACAAATGTGAAGAATTGTTATAAAAAAATATATATATAAAAAGATAGTTTTTTTTCCCCCCAACTTTGTTTAAAATGAGGATATTTTTTACCTTTAAATGTTTGTTAGCTGCCTCAAAGTCATCGGGTTGGGCTCTATACATATTAATATCAATGGTCTGCGATTAGGGTAGAAAATAAATAAGCACAATAAAAATTCCTATAAAATGAAAAGAAACTGGGGGGGAAAAAAATTGGGTTTTTACAAATATAATCGGGGGGAAAGGCTCCTTTGTTTCAAAGGGTCTCATGGTGTGTGGAACCAAGCAGACTTATCAATTCTATCAAAACGGGAGTGAACTCACGCTGTCTTCCAGCGTCTTTGCGGGTTCATTCTGAAACGGCTACATTCTGGGTCAGGTCTAATTATCATTACGTCCATACCAACTTTGGATTTGGTCCAGAATTTTGGACCTGTGAAGACCTCTACTACCCCCTGTAGTGTTACACACATCGTACATAAGTATGCAGATGCAAATGACAATATGCAACAGAAATGTGGCACGGTTGTGCGTAGTCCACCAGGAGTGTTGTATATCCCAAGAGGGGAAACTTAATAGTCTTGCATTGCCAGTCCCTCTTACACAGCACTGCAGAGGAGGGTCTTGTTAGTCCACACAGCATTCTGGGATGGGAGAACAAAGTGCTCTGGTTTATTGGCGTTTCTTAAAACCAATCACAATCGTCTTGGGCGGGGCTAAGTGCCAGATGGAGCCATGGTGCCTCTGCTAAATAGTTTCAGGAAGGAAGTTGTGTACGTTCAGAAGTAGTTTTAGTCGTCAACAGGAAACTCTGATTGGACAGATAGTCTAGCTGCCTGTCTGGATTTACCCTGCAGAGATCTGAGGACCAGGTAACCATAGTCCTCAGATTGGACAGACATAGTCTAGCTAGCTGTTCTGGATTACCCTGCAGAGCTCTGAGGACCGATACCAGAGTCCTCAGATTGGACAGAATAGTCTAGCTAGCTGTCTGGATTTACCCTGCAGAGAGCTGAGGACCAGGTACCTAAGTCCTCAGATTGACAGATAGTCTAGCTACTGTCTGGTTTACCCTGCGAGGATCTGAGGACCGGTAACCATAGTCCTCATTGGACAGAAGTCTAGCTAGCTGTCTGGATTTCCCCTGCAGAGATCTGAGGACCAGTAACCATAGTCCTCAGATTGGACAGAGAGTCTAGCTAGCTGTCTGGATTTACCCTGCAGAGATCTGAGGAGCAGTTAACCACATAGAACGCCAACACAGAGACAGGAAGGGGACAGACGTCCGGCAGAATTTCCGGCGACACCGGAGAATCCCTGAAGTGGAACGTCATGGATAGACTGATCTATACTGTGACGGTTCGAGCACTCTTCTTTCCACCACTAAATAGTGATGCAACACAATGTGTGAAGCTATAGCTTAGGTCTGTTAGCATAATTACAGAGTAAGTATTGGTTGTATGCCTTGTTCATTTTCTGTCTGATTTGACCAATTTTTACAACTCCATAATGCAAAAAGGATGTGGGTATTATTTGGGGCTCTTATCACAAATATGTGCAGAAATGGGTAAATCAAGATGATAATATGACAGCAAGTCTATAGCTTCATAAGAGAGCACATTGGTAGTTGGCCCCAGCTGGGAGGTAACTGAGTGATTGACATGCTGTAGCAGCAGACCCTGTTCTTTCTCTAACCCATACTGGAGAGACGAAGACAAAGACAGCAGGGGAGTGGACACCATCACAAAATTGTATTTGCTTCATTGCAGGAGGAAAACAAGGCAATTGTATTTTGTTTCTTTAAGGCCCTTCTTTTTATCCGTTTCAACTGTATATAAATGAGTTGAGAAACAACACGTTTGTTAAAGAGAGTCCAACGTCCAACATCCTATTTTGAAAGATTTTCTGTTTGCCAAACAGATGATAAAGGTTTTGGATGTTGGTGCACTGGGGAAAAGACCAGTTTTAGAAGATGGAAGTGACTAGCACACAAGGTTGCGTAGGGTTTCTTTTATATCTACAATAACCAGGATTAATGAAAACAACAAGCGGCTGTCTAACATCTCTGTCTCTTAATACTGTGGGGTGTTGAATTCAAGTCTAAATGGTTTATTATGTGGGTTATATAACCTGGCTTATCCCGTTAAAGGAAGGAGGGTGTAACTTTGGTTTTGGGGGATATTTATGATTTTATGTACATGTGGAAGTATTGGAGACTTTTGTGCTGTTTAATAAATCCTCTACTGATTATTAACATGTTTTATTACTGATCCAGTGTTGGCAGCTCCGCCACCGTTGGTGAATAGGAACGAGAGGAGAATTGTAAAGTGCTATGGAAATGCAGTCCATTTATCAAATCACTCAGCTAATATTTGGACTGTTAATTTGCTTAGATCTGTATTTGGCATTTAATACATCTCTAATCCAACAAATGGTTTCTCAGTGCATCTCAGTATTTCTTTTCCTTTCCTACAGGGTTTCCGCTGGGTCTTAAAATGTCTAAAAGTATATATGACTTGACACTTAAGTCCTTAGTTTTAAATTTGCTGAAATATTGTGTTCTAGGTCTTCATTAAATTTAAGCAGGTCTTACTTTTCCTACGCCCATGTAACGCCGCTAATTCTCATTGAAATTTATTTTATTCCGTGGTAGTTCTTTGTTGTACATATACAGCAAAGAATCACTACTACGCCCAGGTAAATTATTCCTGTGTCGCTTTAATTCAGTTTGAATACATTTATCCACTTTGCATGTACTTCTGTGACTCTGCATTTTGTTGTACTTTAATGTTGATATATGATGGGTCTTTAAAGTCATTCATAAAGGTCTTAAATTTGACTTGTTGAAACCTGCAGGACCCTGTCCCTACCTTGGCCCTAAGCCCATTGGTTCCTATTTTAAATGTGTACATCTTCTAAACATTTCACAAATACATAGCTTCATCTTTTGGTCATTTCCTTAAACAGCTGGACACTTTTAACAAATGTTGAAATTGAGCATTTGTTAGGGACTATTTTCAGTAGTGGATGAATCCACATTTGGTGTTCAAGTGAGTATTTCTCACGATCTGTCAGGCGTCGATACGCAACAATACTTGGCAGTATTTACTTCTTTTCGTGGGATTTGTTCACAGAAGGAAACATGTATAGCACCCTCTGTGAGCTGGACTATAAATGTGACACGCCTTCTCATATTATGATGATGTTATGGTCTAGTACAACTTTTCCACTCTGTTGTTCTTAGAGCACACAATGCACAGGCCCTGCTATCCATACACATGTTCACATACATATAAACATGCACAAATGGAGAGCAGTTGGGGATTCAAAGCCTTGCTCAACAGCAGTACCCACATCCTCTTATTTTTTAAAGGTCCCATGACATGGTGCTCTTTGGATGATTTTATATAGACCTTAGTGGTCCCCTAATACGTATCTGGAATCTCTTTTATAGACCTTAGTGGTCCCCTAATACATGTATCTGAAGTCTCTTTTATATAGACCTTAGTGTCCCCTAATACTGTATCTGAAGTCTCTTATATATACCTTAGTGGTCCCTAATACTGTATCTGAAGTCTCTTTTATATAGACCTTAGTGGTCCCTAATACTGTATCTGAAGTCTCTTTATATAGACCTTATGGTCTCTAATACTGTACTGAAGTCTCTTTTACATAGACCTATGGTGGTCCCTAATACTGTATCTGAAGTCTCTTTTACATAGACCTTAGTGGTCCCTAATACTGCTGAAGTCTCTTTATAGACCTTAGTGTGTCCCTAATCCTGTATCTGAAGTCTCTTATATAGACCTTAGTGGTCCCCTAATACTGTATCTGAAGTCTCTTCTATATAGACCTCATACACAGTATACCCACTAAAAAAGCTCCAGGATTTCCATATACCCACTTTAAAAATGCGCAGTGGCACATACGTATAACGACATACTTTCCATTAGAATTTGATAAACTTTTAATTGTCATCTGAGGTTTTTTTTTCTTTGAATAGGCTAAATAAAGGTATTTTCCCCGTAAATTGTTGCATATAAGTGTGTCAGAATGCAGCAAATGAAGTCTTTGACGCTCAAAATTTTATATGCAGTATATATATATATATATATATATATATATATATGCATGCCCATAGACATACAGTAAAGTACATTAGACTACACCGCTGGTTCCTTGTACTGGTATGACAGTGACAGGGGGAGGCAATGTTTGTGAGACGCGGGGCGGAAGTTGTATGCCCAAATAAGGACTAGTGGGTGAGGCCAGGTTAATAGTGAATGTGTGACCAGCCTATTGCTACATTCATGGGGTTCTCGGAAAGAGCACCACATTTCAATCGGTATGTGGTTTGGTCTGAATTACTCTCGCAATGCCTTTCACCACAGCGCTGCGAAGTAACTGGTCAGAATGTATCTAACATCAGTCAGTAAACATGTATTTATTTTTTTAAATGAAAAGCAGCACGCGACCTGATTTAAGGAAGAGGAGAAAATAAACAATACAAAGCTGAAAATATTATGTGATGCTTATATGCAGGGGTGTAGCACAAAATTCCTCAGTCCCTTACGTTTTTACACGCCAGCATACAGGTCGTGTCTTGATCCAAAGGGTAATTTTTATATCCTATTTGCTGCTATTTTGGGTCCTTCGTGCGCGCTCCGTTGTTTCCGACAGCACCTGAAGGCAACATACCTTCCGCCAATCAAGAAGGTAACGTTAGTGAGAGACCTTCATCCCAAGGAGAGGATAGTATTTTAAGGTGTTTATCAAGTGTTTGCTTCTGTGTTCTGCCCAACATGCTCAACCCGCAAAGGTCTCTGTCCGAGCTGCCCAAAATGTCCACTGCCAGTCAAGTGGAAAGAGCTGTGTTGGTAAGCCGTTCTGCCTCTGCGAGTAATGTTAGACAGGGAAACAACACATTACGGTTTGTCTGTATGGTTAGCTGCTTTTCGGACTGACCCGTCGGTTAATACAGTATGTGTTTGGCATTTACACTAGCTAGTTTAAAAGAATGTAGCTAAGCTAGCCTGGGCGTAAGTCGCGTATCTTGTGTAGCTAGCTAGCTGCTGCTAGCCGAGACGGACAGTAGCATCCGCGCGCTACAATGCAAGTGGTGTAGCCAGGGCTCGCGCTGTCACAGTCATTCTGGGATGATGCTGACAACGGGCCTGTTTTAATGTTAACACGCCAGATACACGAAGCATGTAGTGGCCCTAACACATTACCCCGACTAACGTTAACTTACCAACTGAACTCAATCAACTCTTCTCGAGATTTACAGTCCCGGTTTGCCCTAAAGGGCCTATATTTTTGCGCATTTGCTGCAAATCACACGCAGTAGTGTCATTTCAGCAATACTCAAAGCAAACGTGCTAACAAATTCCAAGCTAGCTAAGTCTCTAGAACCTGGTATATTATCTCCTTTTAATGACATAAGCATTATGATATGCTTCGGGAAATTAAGTTGACATGTAACGTTAATAGTTAAAGTTTGTTTAAATTATTTCAAAGTTAGGTTTCCCGTTTTAAATGCTCCTGGTGTTAACCTATGAAGTTAACGTGCTCAGGCAAATGAATATAGACCTAATTAAATAAATCTTATGGATACATACAGAAGAATAATATGTTACTACGGGATTGTGAAATACGCGTATACATGTTTAACCCGACTAATTATTATGAAATGTTATTACAACATACTACTTTTCACCAACACAGCGTTTACCTCAGCAGTTTTAGTTTCCAAGTGTCCTTTTCCAAAGTCTGTTTTTATTTCGCAACAGGCCAGAGCCCGTTCTGTGATTGGTTGTCTGCTAATTCACGCCAAAGCAACAGCCAATCACATGCCTGAGCTGCGTTATCAAATAAACCCACAGTAAACAAATATACATGACATGCAGCTGATGGCTTTGCTTCACATAGCCTTCTTTTGATCCTAACAGTACTCACAACCTTAAGTAGGTAAGTAGCCCGCAGAAAGTTGAGTCTACAGGGTCTCTGTGTTCCAAGCCTGGTTCTCTCTATATTCCACGTGGTACTTTTTAGTCCTCAACTGCCTCTAAGACAGAGAGTCAACGATGCATAGATCAGAAGTCCCCTGTTGACGTGATGGTTTTGATTAGACTCAGTTGGACATCCAATCAGAAGTGCAAAAAGCAGTAAAGTGTTTGTACAGTGTAGGGATTTACAAGTCAAAAAGGAATAGAAACCGTAATGACTGGTTAGTCTAAAATATATATGGTGCAGGTGTTATCGTCGTTGTTGCTTATTGTATTTGTTTAGTTTAATTTTTTTTAAACTTTTTGGTAGGAGGAGGAATTCAACTGGCTGCTTAGAGAAGAAGTGCATGCGGTCCTGAAGCAGCTCCAGGATGTCCTCAAGGTAAAAGTTAAGCTTTCATGTGTTTATTAAAGGGCCATTCCACCAGTTCTACACATCGAGATATGGGTTAGCGTTTACATTCATTATGACAAATAAATGATTCTGATAAATGAACATTTAAAAATAAAAAACTGTCCACCAGAGGACGCTCTACGACGTCCCTGTTAGTTTGGCGTTGCATATTCCGTCCACAGGAGACGCTCTACAACGTCCCTGTTATGATGGTGTTGCATATTTGTCCACCAGAGGACGCTCTACCACGTCCCTGTTATTGATTGTGTTGCATAGTCTGTCCACCAGAGGACCTCTACAACGTCCCTGTTAGTGATGGTGTTGCATAGTCTGTCCACCAGAGGACGCTCTACAACGTCCCTGTTAGTGATGGCGTTGCATATTCTGTCCACCAGAGGACGCTCTACAACGTCCCTGTTAGTGATGGCGTTGCATAGTCTGTCCACCAGAGGACGCTCTACACGTCCCTGTTAGTGATGTTTGCATAGTTTGTCCACCAGAGGACGCTCTACAACGTCCCTGTTAGTGATGGTGTGTGTCATAGTCTGTCCACCAGAGGACGCTCTACAACGTCCCTGTTAGTGAGGTGTGGCATAGTCTGTCCACCAGAGGCGCTCTACACGTCCTGTTAGTGATGGTGTTGCATAGTTTGTCCACCAGAGGACGCTCTACAACGTCCCTGTTGGCAACGCTCTTGTTAATTTTTTTTTGTGAATGTTTTTTGTTCAAAGGACTTTAAGTTTCATATCTGAAGTTTGTATTTGTATACATTTTATTTATTAGACTTATTTAGACTTTATTATATATTTTGATGTTGTGACAATTAAAATTATTATCATGGTATTTTAGTGAGAACTTATAAATAACTACAAATAACTAATGTTAGGGAAATTTGTTTATGTATGTATATCTATCCATCTATCCGATATTTTTTTTTTTTTTTTTTTTGGTATCAGCCTTAAAAATCCTTTTATGTAATAGTAAGTTTTGCTCTGCCGTCAACAGGAGGCCTCGAGACGTTTCACCACGCCGACGCCGGGCCTGGACACGCAGCTCAAACAGGAAAACTTCATCCTCGGCAGCTCAACGTAATACTCCACCTCCCGCCATTTTGTCAGAAAGCAAATTTGAGATGTGCGATACTGTTGTCGTGATAACGCCATTACTTGCGATCAATTAACAGATATTAGAGTGTACTCAGTTCTGCAATAAAATTGCTTGTTGGTTTTAAAACAAACAAAAACAAATCCTTCCCAGCATTCTTGTATTAAAACCATTGAACATTGTATTGAATATAAAATTGGCAGCATTTGTTCCATTTTAAAGTGCAGTTTTCTATGTCTTCCTGTGGAGGAAGTGGCTGTCAGATGCTCGCTGATCACAATTCCAACTGGTGCAATAAATATGTCATGAAAGACACTCCGAGATATTATTATATTATATTAAAATGGAACTGTCATTCTTTTTTAGTGGTTCCTTTTATGTCCAATGCAATGTTCAATTTGTTCAAAAAAGAAAGTTGGAAATAACTTCCTTTTGATTTGTTTTTTTCAGCAGAATACTGAAAGCAGCACAACTGAGTACACTTTAATATCAGTTTATTTATCATAAGCTATATAGCTATCTTCATATTCATCAACGTTATCGCATATCCCATATTTTACTCATAGTGCAGCCCTATTTTGAATGGTTAGTCATTTCCTTCATGTTGTAATCTTTGATATCAGGTGTCCTCCTTCCCATTCCCTCACCTGTTTCCTATTGATCCATTTGGTGATGTTTGAATAAAAAAAGCTTTATTTTGCAGCATGGATCAAGTGAAGGGGGTGCTGACTCTGCAGGGAGAGGCTCTGACTCAGGCTGTGAGTTTGGCTAGTTTTACATCAAGGCTTAATTCCCTGAGATGTTAATTGGAGCTAAACGCGTCCCTTGCTAATGTGTTTTGCGTCTCTTAACAGGACATAAACCTGAAGGTTGCAAAGAGCAGCCAAGTGTTGCACTTTCAGTTCAGAGAGGACAAGCTGTGGAAGCTGCAGCAGGTACAGTATGTCAACGTGTTCTCCTTTTAGTTTGTGGACTTTAGACTTGGACTTTTTCATTTAAAAAAAAAAATGCAATTTCCCCCCATACGTTTTTTGTCTTTTTGTAGGTTTTTTTGTGTCTCTTTATGGTCGCTTGTTTCCTTTGGGGTTGTTTTGGGTCTCTGTGGTCATTTGGCTTCCCTTTTATGGTAGTTTCTCATCTTTTTTCACATCATTTTGGACAATCATTATCACCATATCAGTGTCTGAATTGTTGGAAAAGCAAGAGCAGATAATAAATGTATAAATAACACTCCAACATCTTGAAGTAAAAACTTGCTAAAGAAGTCCAACTACAGTCAATAGATCTGAGAATAAAGTTTTTTAGTGACATTCATTGGGTGTAGGTGATGCACCCACACCTTCTAACACAGGGAAAACCCTTTGTTAGCATGTAACGCTCCACACTGTGGCGTCTGGTTGTAGCTGTGACCATAGTCAAAAACAAAATCTCTTATGAGTTTTGTCACTGCAACGGACATTTCACCCATGTCAACATTTAGATGCATTGGTCCCAACCATGGAGTAACTATACACATGGGTTGGCCTACATGGTGGTGTTTTGCTCAAATGTTACTTTAAAATATTGAATCTGTTGGAAAAGTTCTTTCAGCCGTAGTCTAAATATTTGTATTTTTTTATTGTATTCTATTTTACAGCTGATTATAGGCAAGTTCTGACATCCTCTGAGCAGAGTTTGTTAAACCCACAGTAGATAAGCTTACACTCAGAGGTTTATCAAATTCATCTGGATCTATTTTTAATGTAGTTTACATAGTTGTAAATAGGATATGAGGCAATGTAATCATTACACCAGACATATTTATATACATGCAGAGGGCTCAGCCTGATACCTACTGCAGGTAGGTCAAGACGGAGTACTGCCTACCCTACTTTGAGCCCATTTATCATGTATACATGATGGCATAATTTCTTAAAGCTTACATCCTGCCTTAGTCTCACAGTTCCACCTGTCTTGTCTCGGTTCATCCCTCAGATTCAGGATGCCAGGAACCATGTGACCCAGGCCCTGCAGTTACTCAGCAGCCGTGATGACAGCTACCACTTCAAGACAGGGGCTGAGGTTAATAAGGTGTGTCGTCATGGCATCAATAAAAACTGAGCATTGATCAACAAAAAACAGATTAAAAATGAGTCATCACTATTGGCGAGACTATGTGGCAAAGTATCCATTCTTGCTCCTGTACTCACGTTCT
>NC_045747.1:34040294-34041760 GCF_008692095.1 Etheostoma spectabile | reverse complement strand
CCGTGTCAACAACTAACAAAAAGTTAGTTCATTTCATGTCATTTAGCTGACGCTTATCCAAAGTGCCTTACAGTTGCTGTATATGTCAGAGGTCTCACACCTATGGAGCAACCAGGGGTTAAGTGCCTTGCTCAGGGACACATTGGTTGATGTCTCGCAGTGGGAATTGAACCCAGATCCCCCACACCAAAGGGATGGTTCACATCCACTGTGCCATCACCACCTACAATATATATTGGTACAATTTGACACATCTGAACAAAATCAACAATTACCATTAACAGCCATACTCCTTAGCTCAGCTAATGTTAGCAATTAATTGAAAATGTAAGCAATTAAGTAAAAGTATTGCAATTGGACAATTATATAATAATTGTTACAAGCCCAGCTATCCAGGAGTACCTCCTCGGGAACTATCCCGTAATTGAAACGTCGTTGATGTAGACTAGTACTGAGCTGAACGTGGATGTCATCCGGTCTGTGGCTGTGTCAGTGACTCTGGCTGTGTCAGTGACTCCGGCTGTGTCAGTGATTCCGGCTGTGTCAGTGATTCCGGCTGTGTCAGTGACTCTGGCTGTGTCAGTGACTCCGGCTGTGTCAGTGACTCCGGCTGTGTCAGTGACTCCGGCTGTGTCAGTGATGCCTCTGTTCCTGCTGTAGCTCATGGATGCTGTGATGCTTCAGCTGACCAGAGCACGGAACCGCCTCACCACCCCGGCCTCCATGACGCTGCCGGAGCTGGCCACCAGCGGTCTGATGGTACAGGCCACATTACACACACACACACACACACACACACACACACACACACACACACACACTGCCGATTTCATGTCATGTCATGCCTAAGATTGAGTGACGCGTAGTACTCGCCCTGTTGTTTACATGGTTGCCATGACTTTACGAGTGATGACGTCCTGTCACTGTTCCAGTTGCTTGGGGAGAGAGAGCATGGCAGGTCACTTGAGTTCAGTGGAGCAGTCAGCTCTGCAGAGTTGTGTAATTATGACTTTATGACCTTTCATGAACGGCTGAAGGAGCAGCAGTAAGCGGTGTACATAGTGGGAACCCTGTTGTGCGTCTGCCCTATACCATGGCAGCAGAAATGTTACTGTGGCGGGCCGCCATCAACATAGAGCAAACACTGAGATAAATGTAGGGACAACATTTAATTTAATCATACCAACCAGTGACGAATCAATGGCATTCCATTTTTAGTCTATCTACTACTGGAGTAAAGTTTTTATGGTACAGTGCAGGAAACGTTAGAGTCAAGTTAAACCATCTCTGGACATACAAAAGGATAATTCTGAGTCCTGAAGAGACCGGGCCTATGCATTTATAGGAAAGCACTCACTTTTAGTTAGGTTCAGTTTATAACCAGAGAAAATTCTAAATTTTTGCAATATATTCAAAACATGGGTAATACAATGTTTAGGGTCTGAGATATATATATATATATATAT
>NC_045747.1:34022974-34040284 GCF_008692095.1 Etheostoma spectabile | reverse complement strand
ATATATATATATATATATACAACAATAAATCATCTGCATACAGAGATAACCTACAGGTCAATCCCCATCTATGAATTCCACATATTTCTGGCTTTGACTTGCGTACAATAGAGAGAAGTTCAATGACTAAAGCAAACAAAAGTGGACTTATTGGCGATCCCTGATGTGTTCCCCTCATCATGACAATAAATTGCAATGATTTCTATTAATGACTACTGATGCCTTTGGGCTGAAGTATAAAATCTGAATCCAAGATCTAAAATGATATGGCCGAAACCAAATCTACTCAAACAAAAACCTCCACCCTATCATACGTGACATGTGTATATGTATATGCACGGCGGCCAGTACAAGCAAAATTTTGGAATGGTTTCATTTGGATACTTTCTAGTTGCTTGGAGATGTAAAATTGTAATTCAAAAGTTATTTTGATAATCATTTTAGGGCCGCTCAGATTAATTTTCTAACCCTAAGTGTGCTTCCAACTTTGTGTCAACACATTGAGTTTGTTTCAACATGACAAGACCCGTGTGCACAAAGCCAGCCCCATAAAGAAATGGTTTTCCTAGTTTGGTGTGGAAGAATTTGACTGGTCTGCACAGAGCCGTGACCGTAACCCCCATCCCAAAAGACTGAAACCACAAGAGAGGAGGCTGTTAGAGAAGCAGGTCAATGGCCACGGTGTCACAGTCACATGTTATCTATCACATACAGATGCAACAACAGAATAGAAGAGATTGCTTTCATTGTCATTATACACAAGCGCAGTACCTGTCCAACGCAAAATATAAAAATATCAAATGTAAGTAGTGCAGGAAAAAGAGAGGGGGGGAATTTGGTGCAAAGTCCTGAGAGCAACTATATATATATATATATATATATATATATATATATATAAAAAATAGTATAACGATAGAGGGTTTGTATACACATTATGCAAAAATGCAGTATCTTCTATCAAAAGTCCTGAGTATTAAATATTGCACAGTAATGAAATTAAATGGTTAAGTATTCATAATAATAAATAAAGCGTGTCCACATAGTTTTGGCCGTGTAGTGCAAGTACTAAGAGGCACATTTTACAGTTGGAAAATAAACTTGTCAGTGCTCTCTGGTGGACACACTACATCACACACACCTAAAGACAAAATGTCCCTTTTAGTTAGCATGACAGCATGTCCTGTTATTCCATGTCCCCCTCCTCTGGTTGACCCTTTCTGTTTGTCCTCCCATCACCAGAAAATGTTCTCTCCTCCCATGCCTGGCGATGTGATGGTGAACTTTTACATCAACTTGAGCAAACTGTGCCTGACTGTCTACCAGCTCCATGTGCTGCCTCCCAACACCACTAAGGTCAGGGCCTGCAACGACTCTCGGAAACCTCCCACAGCATCACGTGACCCATGTGACCCACTTGACCCATGTGGTAATGTTTTCTCTCCTGTGTTGGCAGAATTTCAAGCCAGCTGGAAGCTCCGTGTTGCACAACCCAGGAGCAATGTTGTAAGTCTTTTCTTTCACTCAGCTTCTTTCCCATTATACATTAACAAATTACAGTAGATGATACATACCATTAATGCATGCAAACTCACTGATCATACTAAACTTTTAATAACGCGTTTAACTGCCAGCACTACTTGAAATCTGTGTCATGAATGGCTGCTTGGATTCCAGCACACAGAGGGAGTGGGACTTCACTCTCTGCCCAGGATGCCATAACTCCACCATAACTCCACCATATCTTCACATAGCTAATATGACTTTGCTGCTGTCTACACATTCCGACCATTTATGCTCCCTGTGATCTCTCTCTGCTGTTTGCTGTGAACAATGTCGTCCACAGCGAGCTCAACAACAACCGCTTTGAGGTGAGCCACGTCCACAAGGTGGAGTGCGTGGTGCCGTGGCTGAACGACACGCTGGTGTTCTTCACCATCTCGCTGCAGCTCTGTCAGCAGCTCAAGGACAAGGTGCGGCTCCCTCTGAACTGACATTCTCACACGCTGAACATTAAGGTGACGGAGTGCAGAGACAGAAGGGTCGAGTGTGGAAAATCCATCCACCATCGTAGCCAGTTGGCCTATCCTCTAGCGTCAGGTAGTTAGCACAGTTCAGATTTAGCAACAGCCAGATGCCCGTGCTGTCTTCTGACACCATGTAGAGATAGATCACATTGACTTGAGAAAACTGCTGGTTTATAACTAATAGAGCAGGTTTTCTTACGTGACTGGACCAGACTAAAGCGGAGCATGTTCCCGTTGCCTTAGATACACAAGGCACTGTGGCCCTAAATTGCCAAAAAAAGACACTTGTTTTCACAAATGATCTACACTTAGTGTACACAGCACTCAGGTAGCAGCTTGTCATGTTCAGCCGGTAAAAAACCTGCTCATGGTCAGAGCTTGTGAGGTCTTTTTAAAAGGCTACTGCATATGGCTAAACAGGCTTATTAAGGATGATTACCTGTGGTTAATCTGTGGTCTAACTTTGGTCCTCTGTCCCCCCCCATCTCTGCAGATTTCTGTCTTCTCCAGCTTCTGGAATTACAGAGCCTTCTAAACCCCCCCTCTCCTGTCCATCCTGCAGAGACTGGTCACACCCAAAGTAACCACACAAGTGTAAGCCACATCCTGGGGAGCTTTATTTAATTTATATATATATATATCATGCACTCATTCAATTTCAATTGTTGCATGATTAAACTCCAACAGATATCAATACGCCCAGTTGTGTTAGCCTTGCTGGCGTGTGTGTGTGCGTGTGTTGCACTTCTCAATGAAATGAATGTAATTGTTGCTGATTGTTATTATTAGAATTTATTTTTGAATTATTTGTTACATTTAGGCAACTGAGTATTTGTCTGGTTCTTATTGTATCTCATGTGAGATGGTTGTTGTGTGGAACACTAATCTGTGGACTCAGGGCTTATTAGAAGTAATAAGAGGTTGTATTGGTCACTCTTTTGTTTTTTAAAATACTTTGAGTTCCCTCACAGCTGTTCTAGAGCATTCCCTAACAATATAATTGTACTTTTTTTAAAAGGGCATTTCACCAATGTTGAATTATGGGATGTTAGGAACTAAAATTTAGAGTTTTTCAACCTCTATTTCACAGATTTTGAGATAGTGTATTTTTAAAAAAGCGGCGAAAACCTTAAAAAGAACTTTGGGGAAAAAGCGACAAAACGTCAAAAGGCAACAACATTTCAGGAAAAGCGGCAAAAGGCAACGTCAAAAATTGTCCAAAAAAACCCTTGAAAAATGTGACAAAGGGCATAATGTCTGTTTAATACTTACGTGTTTAGTAACCAGACACTGATGATGCAGCTGTTTATATGAAGCCCCTTAGCTGTGAGGGGATCCAGTAGTATTAGGAAAACGTCCCACTGTGACGTTTTTGGATATACGAGCATCCTCATTGGCTGATGATACAGTGTCATCTGTGAGGACCAGAGCCAGTGTCTGCACTCACACACACACACACACACACACTTACTTTGATGTGGAAAAGCTGTGAAAAGTTCCCCTTCAATGCTGGAGGGTGAAGTCCGTTAAAGCATGTTCACCTCATATGAGATGGATCGATGGTCGTGTGACAAATAAAAATACTGACACCACATCCAATACATTTAGGTTTAATGACATTTACAGAAATGTAACAGTCATTTGATATTCGGTTTTCAGGCACATCTATAATATTTTCTGAACTTTACAGACTGTTGTGTTATTTGCCTTTACCCACTTAGTCATTGTATCCACATTATTGGTGAATATTTATCAAAAATCTCAGTGTGTTAAAGGGTCATTTTGTTTAGTTTCAAGTTGGACCCTAGTTTCCTGTTTTTGTGTCTAAGTGACTGATCTACAACAGTCTTTGAAACTGGTCCAGTATTAAGTGTGAAACCTGTAACCAGCAGCCACAGACCGGGCTGCAATGTAACCCTGTGGGGCAAATTGCCATCGTCAGTTTGGTCTCTAATAGTGCTGTTTCTGTCACTGACAGACTCAGATTATTACTCTAAGTGTTGACAACATTATGGAAAGGATCCATACAGAGATAGACATTTTTAAAATATCTTTAAAACCTTTCTGTTTAACCAGAAACAGCTCTGAAGTCTCTAGAGCTAAACTCACCAGACTCCATTTTAAAAAAACGATACTTTTAGCGTGTATAGAGACGACATATTCTCACATGTAAATCAGTAAACTATGGATTTATTTCAACCCAGACTAGAGTTGTGATGGTTGGTAAAGTTGAAAGACGACCCAAAAAGGCTTTTTATAGTTTTATTTTGTTTCTGTCGACTTTGAATGAAGTGTATTTTACGACGGTAAAATTACTGATTCTTTACATGGAGTCTGGTGGCTTTAGCAAACGCAATTTCGCTGTTGTTTTTATGTTTAAAAAAGGATCTTACTCTTTAACATAAAGGTCGGCCTCCTTAGAAATCCTTACCATAATGTTGTCAGACACTTAGAATAGTAATCTGAGTCTGTCAGTGGCTAAACAAGCACTTTAGTGAAGGTAAATACAAGCTGCACAATCATCCTATTAACTTCCATTGTAGCTTGTTTCTCCACTGCAGACTGCAGAGATCTCTCTTAATACTGGACCAATGTCTCAGATTGTTGTTCCCATCAGTCACTCAGACACAGAAACCTGGGAAAATAGGCTCTAGGTTGGAAAAAAACGGGATTAACCCTTTAATAGTTTGAAGAAAATACCAATAGTCAGCCCTACAATATCACCGCAATATCGACATTAATGTACAGTGGCTTGAATAAGTTTACACACTCATGCTAAACTTGATTTAAAAAGAGGAATAAAAACATGGGGGGGGGGGGCTATTTTAATGCCAAAGTCCAAGGGAACTTTATCAGGATGCATAGTATCCTGATGCATGAAATAACTGGCCTTTAAAAATAAAAATGGGGGGGGTGTAAGGAAGAATATTTATTTATTTATGATACATTATTCATTCACAAATAGAGGTTGGATTTTCCAAAACATTTTGAATTAAGGCATTAAGATCAATATCAATTTCCAAAAGATGATTTTTAGTCCTCTTTTTAATCTTTAGCCTGGGGGTGTAAACTTATTCTTGCTACTGTATATGGTCAAATATTGTGATATTGTGCTATTTAATTTTCTCCATATCGCCCAGCTAAGTATATCTAAAATGTGTATGACGTGGAGACTGCTTTGTTTAGTTTCTTGGTGCATTTGGTTTGTTGGATGGTGAGTTATTGTTTATTGGCCCATGTGGTGAAAATGACACATTTCACATTCCCTGTTTGTTACTACATTGATATGTCTAAATGATAAGCTACCTGCAGATGTAATAATTGATATCAAGTGTTTGTCTGTTCTGTGTTTAATATTTATTTTTACTCGTTTTGCACACGTGTTGTTGATTTCCTGTGAACACTAATCCAATCATGAACAAAGAACTTCATTCCAGTAAGTGTTAAATCTATTTTAAAAGGTTGCCTGACATATAAAATGTGGAAATTATTTATCTAATATATGTACAATAAAAATATTCTAAACAATAACCTGTTCATGTTGAACTTTCCATGTTGCCTGCTGCAGGGAAGTGTCTGACAACATTATGGAAAGGATTCCTAAGGAGGTCGATTAAGATCCTTTTAATAAACATAAAACGTCTGCTAAATTGCGTTTGCTAAAGCCACCAGACTCCATGTAAATAATCAGTAATTTTAGCATCGTAAAATACACTTCATTCAAAGTCGACAGAAACAAAATAAAACTATGAAAAGCTGTTTTGGGTCGTCGTCCCACTTTTCCAACCGTCACAACTCTAGTGTTGGTTAAAATAAACCCATAGTTTACTGATTTGCATGTGAAAATATGTTGGCTCTAGACATGCTAAACATATTGTTTTTTTATATAGAGTCTGGTGGGTTTAGCTATAGAGATTTCAGAGCTGTGTCTGGCCATCCATCCGCTGATCCGGGATCGGGTCGCAGGGGAGCAGCTCCAGCAGCTTTCCATAATGTTGTCAGACACTTATACAGGTAAAAGCCAGTAAATTAGAATATTTTGAAAAACTTGATTTATTTCAGTAATTGCATTCAAAAGGTGTAACTGTACCTTATATTTATTCATTGCACACAGACTGATGCATTCAAATGTTTATTTCATTTAATTTTGTGATTTGAAGTGGCAACAAATGAAAATCCAAAATTCGTGTGTCACAAAATTAGAATATTACTTAAGGCTAATACAAAAAAGGAGTTTTTAGAAATGTTGGCCAACTGAAAAGTTGAAATGAAAAAAAATATGAGCAGTACAATACTCAATACTTGGTTGGAGCTCCTTTTGCCTCAATTACTCATAGCTTAATCGGGTGGCAGTGGAGTCGATGAGTTTCTGGCACTGCTCAGGTGTTATGAGAGCCCAGGTTGCTCTGATAGTGGCCTTCAACTCTTCTGCGTTTTGGGTCTGGCATTCTGATCTTCCTTTTCACAATACCCCACAGATTTTCTATGGGGTAGGTCAGGGAGAGTTGGCTGGCCAATTTAGAACAGAAATACCATGGTCCGTAAACCAGGCCCGGGTAGATTTTGCGCTGTGTGCAGGCGCCAAGTCCTGTTGGAACCTGAAATCTCCATCTCCATGGAGCAGGTCAGCAGCAGGAAGCATGAAGGCTCTAAAACTTGCTGGTAGACGCGCTGCGTTGACCTGGATCTCAGGAAACAGAGTGCGACCGACACAGCAGATGACATGGACCCCAAACCATCACTGATGGTGGAAACTTACACTAGACTTCAGGCAAAGTGGATCCTGTGCTCTCCTGTCTTCCTCAGACATCTGGGACCTCGATTTCCAAAGGAAATGCAAAATTTGCTTTCGTCAGAAAACATGACTTTGGACCACTCAGCAGCAGTCCAGCTCTTTTTTTCCTTAGCCAGGTGAGACGCTTTTCGCGCTGTTTTTGGTCACAGTGGCTTGACACGAGGTATGCGGCAGTGAAACCCATGTCTTTCAAGGTCTTTGGTGGTGGATCTTGAAGCACTGACTCCAGCAGCTCCACTCCTGTGAATCTCCCCCACATTTTTGAATGGGTTTTTTTTTCACAATCTTGACTAGGGCGCGGTGATCCCTATCGCTTGTACACTTTTTCTGACCACAGTTTTTCCTTCCCTTTGCCTCTATTAATGTGTTTGGACACAGAGCTCTGAGAAAAGCCAGCCTCTTCAGCAATAACCTTTTGTGTCTTCCTCCTTGTGCAATGTGTCGATGGTGCCTTTTGGACAGCTGTCAAATCTGAAGTCTTCCCCATGTTTGTGTAGGCTAGAACTGGACTGAGAGACCATTTAAAGCCCTTTGCAGGTGTTTTGAGTTAACAGTGATTAGTGTGTGCACCAGTTGTCTTCAAAATTTAACCTTACACAATATTTAATTTTGTGACACACGGAATTTTGGATTTTCATTTGTTGCCACTTCAAATCATCAAAATTAAATGAAATAAACATTTGAATGCATCAGTCTGTGTGCAATGAATAAATATAATGTACAAGTTACACCTTTTGAATGCAATTACTGAAATAAATCAAGTTTTTCAAAATATTCTAATTTACTGGCTTTTACCTGTATATAGAACACTTATATAGAATATTAATAAGAGTCTGTAAGTGACAGAAACAGCTCTTTTATTGGACCAAACTGACGACGCACATTCGCCCCATTGGGTCACATTGCAGCCCAGTCTCTGCCTGCTGGTTAAAGCGTTCACGCTTAACACTGGACCAGTTTCAAAGACTGTTGTTCCTATCAGTCACCAAAACATAGGAAAATAGGGTCCAGGTTGAAAAAAAGACAACAAATTACCCTTAAAACTCCAGTTTCCTTTGTCTGTCTAAATGCATTTCTACCAATTAGGTTCTAGTTTATTGTTCTGAATGAAGATAAATGAATATGCAGACGTATGAAACTAGTAAGGAAAATTAGAGTACAGACATAGTATCAGCTAAACATACCAAAATTAAAAATCCTCATGCAGCAGAATTGCCCCAGTGACTGATATATCATGTGAATAATGACGCAGCAGAATATTTATTAGCATTATTTCTTTAATATTGTAGACTTTGGGGTCTAAAAGTGCAGTGGTGGAATGTAAATAAGTACAAATACTTTTCACTTTCTACCTCTGCATTCATCTGACAGCTTTAGTTACTAGTTACTTTACACGTTCAGATTTGTGCACACAAAAAATTAAATCTGCTGGTTTTATTTCAAAGTAAACTAGCAACAATATAACAAGTCCAGCTGAAAACTGGTCGGATCCTTCACACGTTCTGAAAATGGGATTTTTCTGTATTGTGTACTTTTACTTTTAACAATAAGTACATTTTCTTGATGACACTTATATACTTTTACAGGGTACCCGTGTGGTCTTAAAAACATCTTAAAGTATAATGTTTAAAAAATGAGGCCATAAAAGTCTGACATGTCTGTAGAAATCTTATATTTCCTTCCCAAAGGTCTAAGATTTGTATAGTCCATACCTGGACATTTATTGAAATTGATTGAATCTGAAGTCCCATTCATTTCATGATTAAAATGACTTCCATTTTACAAATAAGTTACATAAATCCCAAAGAAGCTTAATAGTTGGACATGACGTCTTTTGACAGACCAAATGTATCTAACCTATTCTTGAAAGAGTGAAGAGAGGGGAACCATTGCATCATATAATCCATATACAAGCTTCTATACCTCAGTCATATCTCATCTGTCTCTCCTCAGTCAACGTCATTTTAACGAGCTCTCTTCATCAGACATATTTGGTTCCTGGGATTAATTTAGCAGCTCTTCTCTGGACCTTATCCATCTTTGCTCCAGCCGTCCTTAGAACGACACGCACACAGCTAGCTCCTGTTTTATCATTTTTCATTTTTCATTTGTTTTTGTGTATTTGTCCTCTGTCTGTTGCTGGGACAACGTCTTCGTCATGACCGTGGCATGTTGAGGAGGAAATACACAAACAAGACATTTTGAATGGCTTTTATGGATGTGTTACCAAATAAAACCTTCAAACTGAAGCCAACATTCTTTCAACACACAAGAAGGTGATTTATGAATTTACACAGGCATAAAAACACAAGACAGCTGCTCGGTGGTATCCTAGCAACACAGCAGCGACAGTTAGATTTCCGTACCAGGGTGGCACCATGGGAAAAGAACACCATTATTTTGACTGATATTGCGATATGATTCACGATATTGACAGGGATGATTTTTGATTTATTATTCTCGTTTTCATTGAAAAACATAAAAAATGAGCAAATAATTATAAAAAAGTTAAGATTTTTTTTGGCGAGGATCTGTACCAAATAAAGATTTGTCTGTAAGAGAGGATGTGTGGGCACAACACAATACTTCAATCAGAAGAGTTAGACACACATTTTTCACACACACATTTTGGATATTGGACTAGTTCATATTGCGATTTTGATGAAATTGCAATAAATGCATCAGTGGGTAGAGCAGGCGCACATATGTCTTAGAGGTTTATGCCTCCAAGCAGAGGTCCAGGGTTTGAATCCGACCTGTTATGATTTCCTGCATGTCCCCCCCCCCTCCCCTTTCTCCCCTTGCTATCCTATCAAGTAAAAAGGCCAAAAAATAATCTAAAAAAATATATATATATATTTTGATTAATTGTGCAGCCCTATATTCATACTACGTTTGGTGACAGACTGGCGCCAGTCGAGTCAAAGCTTTGGCACACGAGTCGAAGCAGCCCCCCCCCCTCCATGTGTCAGGGCTCCAGGGCCATGTTCTCTATGCCGACCTTCCGTCTGCGAGGCTGTCGAGAAAGCATAACACACCAGCGTCGTTAGCCGCGTTTCCATCCACACGGCTTTATGCAAATCAAGTCATATCCAATGGAAACCGTCCGATCCGATCGGATTTTTGTAAGCGGCTTATGTCATGAACGCTAAAGGAAACTTTTGCCAAAATAAATAATGAGTTGCGATTACGGGTTAGGTCCTTTTATGGTGAAAACATGCCATAACACGAAGAAGAAGACGACGTCTGAGGTCATTTCAGCTTTCTTTGCAGACATGGCGGCTTTCAGCAAAGACAGATATGAGTGGACCAATGAGGAGACAAGAAACTTTTAAATGTATTTACCAGCAAAATAAGAATAAAAATCTGTGATTTCTGAGAGTGTCGTCATTAGCTCGATATATCCCTATCAGCTGGCACATTATGGAAGCACTATTACAACTTGTGCAGTATCAATCATTTGTAGGTAGATGGCGTCATCCACGACAATGTATAAAAGGCTCCATTACCTTGTTTCTCACGTTATGGCTCCATAGCAACCGTTTTTGTAAAAATAGGCTTTTGCGATTGTGTCATAACCACGTGATTTATTGTCCGATAGTAGAGGAATCACCATATAGAGCGGGAGAAGCTCTAAGATAGTTTGGACTTCTATCAGCTGTTTATGGTTAATTACTAATGTTCGCCGTCATCCATTAATACCTGACAATGGACACTGTGTGTGTTTGTGTGTGTGTGTGTGTGTGTGTGTGTGTGTGTGGGTTTACCCTCTCATCATCACAGCAGCAGCAGCAGCAACAGCGAATGAGGACCAGGATGAACAGCAGCAGAACCATCCCTGACAAAACACACACACACACACACACACACACACACACACACGACTTTCTGTTATTATCCAGTTTGACAGCCAGTCCTAATGGATCTACGTGGTATTGGCTCGGTGCCAGATACTTGCTGATACCAGCATTCCCGTCCCCAGCATGATGGGAAAACAACGTCCTCTGGTTTATTGGCATTTATGTAAACCAATCACAATCGTCTTGGGCGGGACTAAGCTCTGCATAGAGTCGCTGCAAAATAGCCATGCAACAGAAATCTCAGATTGATTGATCGGAGTGATATCTTGTGATTTATGAAAATAAAAAAATGAATCATTTGCTTACAGCTCTGTTGTATTCCTACCGACAACCCATGATTTACGTTGAATAAGTCTGTATTTTTGTAGTTTATATCCAACAACATCCACACGTTCCACCAAAACAACTTCCTCCCTGAGACTATTTAGCAGAGGCACCATGGCTCCATCCGGAGCTCAGCCCCGCCCACGACAATTGTGATTGGTTTAAAGAAATGCCAGTAAACCAGAGCGCGTTGTTCTCCCATCATAATGCTGTGTGGACTAGCCAGACCCTCCTCAACGGAGCTGTGGAGGAAGGTCTGCGCATGCAAAAGTAATATTTATGTAGTACTCTAACACTGTGAATTTCTGATCAGGGGTGGACTCTGATGCTGAGTTATGAAAATGATTTCAACTTCCAGCTTCACTCACCTATGAAGATGAAGAAGACTGCAAAGGAGGCGATGTCCCAGTCCGACTGGAAGAACTGCACCCTGGAGACCACATGGCTGACCTGAACCTGGAACTGCTGCAGGCCTGTCTGATCCATCGCTTAGTCTGCTGACACACACACACACACACACACACACACACACACACACACACACACACACACACACACACACACACACACACACACACACACACCTTTCTGTTATTATCAAGTTTGACAGTCAGTCCTGATGGAGCTACGTAATATGATTCCCATCTTCTGTTGTTGTTTGTAATGAGAAAAGTTTATTATTTCATGGATTTCACTAATTTCATTATGACAGTTATGTCGTATACCGTTTAAAATCTCACATCTGCACCCGCCTCATATTGATATTGGGGAGTGACAGCATGCTGTATTTTCTTTTTTTGTAATTTCCCCACCGGGTATCAATAAGCTCTTTTTTTTTAAAGATTATTTTTTAGGACATTTTAGGCCTTTATTTGACAGGACAGATGAAGACATGAGGGGGGGGCCAGACTCGAGTCACCGATGTCCCCAGACGGTCCCACGGCTGGTTATCATCAGGTTGGTGTGTCCGCGCCAGAATCCACATTAAAGTTCATAAGCACTGAGGTTATTTTTTAATCTTCTAATAATTACATACAACAAATTATTAAGTACTTTTGATACTTAAAGCCCATGTTGCAGGTTTAATTTTGTAACGAATTTGTGCAATTTGCTTGTTGGTAGTAAATACTTGAACTGTTATCCATTGTATTTGATGGTGTTTGATATCGCAAAACTGAATATAATACGAGAAGTAAGCACAGTTTTACAGTGTTTCCTTTTCCCCCCCACAATGCATTGCATGACGTCACGTTGGGGAGCAAACAGAGCACCCTGCGTTGTATTTGCCGCTGGTCTGGCCTGATGTGGCTTCTGGTCTTTTAATATTAACAGTCTATGGTCTCGACCGAGTTCATGTGACTTTATTATATTTATAATAACATTGGAGGGAAAGTGAAACGCAGCTTAGACGGGGGATGTTGTTCGGCTGTTCACAAGTTTAGACAGCTAGCGTTAGCCTACAACATGGTTAACCTACAACATGGGCTTTAAGTACATAGCCGATACTTAAAGACTTTTACTCAAGTAATACTCTAAAATGTGACTTTAAATACTACCAAAGTCATTTTCTGTACTTGTACTTTTACTCAAATATTGTTTTCAAGTACTTTATTCAAGACTGGTACTGTACAACACAGGAAAACAGTGAAAATACACCTTTAAACACTTTCTCAGTAGCTTCTCGCTGTATCCCATATAAACCGATACACTTCCTGTTGTGTTGACTGGTAACTAGCATAGACCATGGTAACTAGCTAGGCAGACTTTAGACATCATTAGTGGGCTAGCTTACATTAGTTATAGCAGGCTAGTTAGCTTGGTATTGACATTTGACGAAAGGAATACCACTTGAATACAACAATTGAAAATATCTTCGTTATACACGATAGCTTACATGCTAATGCGCTAGCTAGCCGTTATTGGGACGAGCGGCTCTTACCTGGAGACGGGGCGGCGGCTTTTAGCCTCCCCTTCCGGCTCCGCTGCTCTGGCTCTACGGGAGGGGGGACCGGGACACACCGGGACACACCTGCAGCCTCGTGTCGCAGTTAAAACCAAACTAGTGTCTGTTAATTATCATAAGACTGGCAGCACAATATACACTGGTGGAATGTACCAGAAGCCTACATTTACTTCAGTAGGCTACTGTGCTTGAGTCCAAATGTTGAGTTACACTACTTGTACTTTTGTCAGTTTTTTTTTTTTTTTACTCAATTATTTTCTACTTCTACGCCAGAACACAAGAAATACCCGTGTTTTAACAGTTGTATGTCCGACTATTTGAACCGAAATTGTCCGTAGAAGGTGCTTCACAGTTGTATTTCTATTTATTTCCTTTTCGAATTGCATTCTGGGACCGTTGTCTGTGCTAAGACAATATTTACCTATGCAATGTACCATTATCGTAAATGATTAACCCTTGTGTTGCCCTCCCGGGTCAAACAGATTTTTTTTTTAACCCTTTTTTTGACATTTGACATTTTCAACACATCAGTTTTTTTTAATTTTACCACCACCACCTTAATATCACTAGTGTTTTTGGAATCCATGGTCAATAACCCTCATTTGTATGTATATAATACTTAATTATTCAGTTAATGTAGCAGAAATTAGGAATTATTTTGACTCAAATCAGAGGAAGGTATGTTGAGTGGATGAGTTTGGTCAGGATGCTGATTTGAAACCATTTTAATTCACACCCGAAATTCAATAAAAGTGATTGTATTTGCAAAGAGCGTTGAATCCATGCTTTTTTTGTGGTAATTTGGTTAAAAAGAGACTCATACTTCTGATATAGACATTTTGAAAAGGGGTCAAATTTGACCCGAGGACAACAGGAGGGTTAACCAGATTCAGTTCAGAAAGTCACTAACTTAGCAACTGTGTCTGAGATAATTTGAAATAACGTAAAAAAATGTTCTGTATTTTAACTGTAGCTGCACGCAACATTTCAAGTACTAATTTACTGTTATTTTAGGGCTTTATTTCTTAGAATGTAGGCTACAGAGGCACCTCTTCATTCTTCCATCCATCCATCCATCCATCCGTCCATCTTCGTCCTCTTATCCGGTATCAGGTCTCGGGGGCAGCAGCTCCAGTAGGGGACCCCAAACTTCCCTTTCCTGAGCCACATCAACCAGCTCCAGCTGGGGGATCCCGAGGCGTTCCCAGGCCAGGTTGGAGATATAATCTCTCCACCTAGTCCTTCCCCGAGGCCTCCTCCCACTACTATGTGCAATGGACAGAACAGGATTTCCAGGGTTTCCAGTCTAGGATTCAGGGGGTGGCAGTAGCTCAGTCTGTAGAGCGTTGGGTTGGGAACTGGAGGGTTGTGGTTCAAGTCCACATATGGACCTGAGTATGGTGGTGGACTGGTAGCTGGAGAGGTGCCTTTCCATGGGCATGTGTGTGTAATTCAGACCTGTGTGTAATAACAACAGAGTGTGATTTCCCCTTGTGGGACCATAGAATGTGTGAGACTAA
Source organism: Etheostoma spectabile (assembly GCF_008692095.1). Classification (NCBI taxonomy): domain Eukaryota; kingdom Metazoa; phylum Chordata; class Actinopteri; order Perciformes; family Percidae; genus Etheostoma; species Etheostoma spectabile. The sequence continues at coordinate 34,025,798 of NC_045747.1, read as the reverse complement.
TTATTAATTTATTTTTATAAAAGTTTTTGCAAAGTGTAGTGACTAGTGATGGTGTCTGGGGGGAATAATACTAATATTAATAACTCATAATTATTATTATTTTTCCAGAGACTGTATGATATTCGTCATTACTATGATAATCGTTATTCACTTTGGGAGGATTTGATTGGCTCAGCAGTGGAGATAGGCGGTCTCCAGCCTAGTCGGAAATGTTCCCTGACAGACAGCTTCGGTGACCAATGAACACATCGTATTCAGTCGTCGTCACATTTCTTGACGTGGACAGGACGCAGGAACACTACTTCCCCCCGGTCTTCCGGCTTAGACTTCCTGGAACAGCTGAGGTTGTTTTGGAGCTGCAGCGATGGCCGAAGACCCTGCGCTGTCCCTCCGGATCTCGGAGATCAAGGACCCGGCGGTCCTCTTCGAGAGCTACAACACCGCGGACATCCGCCGCATCGAGCACAGAGTCCGCGGGGAGATCGAGCACAAGAAGGAGGAGCTGAGGCAGATGGTCGGGGAGCGCTACCGGGACCTGATCGACGCCGCCGACACCATCGGAGAGATGAGGCAGTGTTCGGAGAGCGTGGTCCGGTCCATCCGGGACATGCACCGGTACTGCCACAGCCTGAAGCAAGGCAGAGCCAACGGGACACCCAGCGGCACGCAGGAGGTGAACGGCTAGCTAAACCTGTAGTGAAGCTGCATCAAAGCCCAGTCATCTTAGAGACACCGAACTTCATTTAAAAAAGTGCCAATTCATTATTAAATTAGTTATTTGCGTCCATACCACCCTCGATTATAGCACTACTAACACTTAGTTAGACTCTGTCGAAGGTGCTGGTCATTTCGGCATGAAAAGACAATAAAACCAATAAATAATACCATAAATAACAATAAAATAAAACCCTTTGCTTGTAGACATGTCCACAACACACAGTGGCTAGAGCTGTAACATTTCCAAATTTTGTTGGACAGTTAATTGTCTTGAAAAACTTAAATTGATTGATTCATTTAATGTTGATCACAACAATTATTAAAATTAATTTTCAAATGGAAAAAAGGAGGGGTGGGAGGGGGTGTATTACAGACCTATCCAAAATCATATGTGACTATGTTGAAGAAATAAAAAAACAACGAGATAAGCAAAAAAACATCACATTGGTAAGACAATACATAAAGCAACAACAACATGCCTGGCAGGTCTATATTTTACGCTTTTGATATTTTCAACATTTTTGACTTTTTGTCAACATTTCTTGGGACGTTTTTGTTTTTCAGCAACTTTGTTGCTATGCTTTTATCTGTGTTTTTGACGCTTTCAATACTTAATTTAAAAAAAAATGTTTTTTCCCCCCAAAGAATGACACATTTTTTGTGTCTTTTGTGCTTTTAGATGTTTTTTTCTACCCTTTTTAATAAGAATATTTTTTTCTCCTTTTACATGATGTTTTCTTCTTTTTTGGAAAAACAAATCTGTTTGTATAAATGTAAATGTGCTGTATTTATATAGCGCTTTTCCAGTCTTAACAACTGCTCAAAGCGCTTTTACATCTACAGGAAACATTCACCATCACACACATTCATACACTGTGGCCGGGGCTGCCGTACAAGGTACCACCTGCTCATCAGATAAACATTCACACACCGATGCGCCGCACCGGGGGCAACTCGGGGTTCAGTGTCTTGCCCAAGGACACTTCGACAATGACTGCAGGGGCGGGGATCGAACCACCAACCTTCTGATTGGCAGGCAACCGCTCTACCACTGAGCCACAGCCGCCCCTACTTTTACTAGGGGCCAGTAAAAATTGAACCCGGAAATATTACTGTACATCACAACATTGTCTGGCTCATTATCCTTATATCATTGTTTGTCTTTCAGATGTAATTAAACACACGCGCTAAAGTCTACTAAACATGTGTCTGTGGTGTTATAGAGCCAGAGGCAGTGGCAGGAGAAGTTCTACACCATGGCGTCCCAGATTAAGCTCCTCTTGGAGATCCCAGAGCGCATCTGGAGCTCCATGGAGGCGTGCCAGTACCTGCAGGCCACCCAGCTCTACCTGCTGTGTTGCCACCTGCACGGTCTGCTGCACCTGGAGGCTGCGACAGGGGGCCATTACAGCCCCGTCCTGGCCCGCTTCCCCATTCTGGTCCGGCAGGTAGCCACCACGGGACACTTCAGGTACTAGATCTTTCCTTACATGTGTCACTAAGTAACATTCCGGCTATGGGGCTACATCCCAGGCCTCATATCTGAAAGGAGTAATGATGGATCCACTAGAGCCAACTGGTCCAGGTAGTGAACGCCCAGTCCTAGGTTTGGCTCGTGCACTGATGCCAGATGGCAGCAGGCCACAAGTGGACAAAGAAAATGTTTGTCACATATATGTCCTACTCTATGCGTTTAAAAGCTTTACCCTAGCTCAGTGGTCTTCACTACGTCTTTCATGAGAGACACCCTGATAAGACAAACTCAAAGCAGAGCCTCTTTTTTGAAAGGTGATTTTTCTTTTTGTGATATGGTCATGCACAAGCATTAAAAAAATAAATGAATAAATCAGACGTACTCTTGATGAAGATCCAGAGGTGATGCCTATAGCAAGAGCACAGTGCGGTTGTTGTGACTTATTTATGAAATCAATCAATGTTCTTCATATTTGTTTATATCATCTTTTTCTGCGCCTTTTGACTCTGGAATAGAGGATTTCATATCCTCTACCAGAATATTTTCAATTCATTTCAATAGAAATTGGGCGGTGATGGCCAAGTGGATTTGACACATGCCTTTAATGTGGGAGATCTGGGTTCAATTCCCACT
>NC_045747.1:34020441-34022964 GCF_008692095.1 Etheostoma spectabile | reverse complement strand
CAACCAATGTGTCCCTGAGCAAGGCACTAAACCCCTAGTTGCTCCAGAGGTGTGTGACCTCTGATGTATAGCAATTGTAAGTCACTTTGGATAAAAGCATCAGCTAAATGACATGTAATGTCTGTTCTCTTGCAGGTCCACCATTCTGCTGGACAGCCGGTCTCTGCTGCAGGGCCGTGCCGTGTCGGACCAGGCCATAGCCGAGGCCCTGGTGTCCACCATGCTGCTGGAGGACAGCTCACCGCGCCAGGCCCTGGCTGACTTCCTGCTGGCCCGGAAGGCCTCCATCCATCAGTTGCTCAACCAACCACAGCATGGTATTCTATCATTTGTAACACATAACATAACCAACATAAAGACGAGGAAATGAGGAAAATATGGGATAATGTTGTTGAATATCCATCCATCTCCATCCATCTTCAGCCGCTTATCCGGTATTGGGTCACGGGGCAGCAGCTCCAGCAAGGGACCCCAAACTTCCCTTTCCTGAGCCACATCAACCAGCTCAGACTGGGGGGTCCCGAGGCATTCCCAGGCCAGGTTGGAGATATAATACCTCCACCTAGTCCTGGTTCTTCCCCGAGGCTTCCTCCCAGCTGGACCTGCCTGGACCACCTCCCTAGGGAGGCGTCCAGATATTAAAGTGTACTCAGTTGTGCTGCTCTTGGTATTCTGCTAAAATACAACACACTGCTTGTTGAATTTAAAACAAATGAAAGGAAATCATTTCCAACTTTGTTTTATGAAACAAATTTGAACAAACTTTTTTCAGCAAACTTTTTAGCAAACACAAAACCTCTGAGTTTATTTTGTGATGTGTTGATTGCGGCGGTTGATATTGCGATGACGTTAAAAAATCATATTGTGCAGCCCTAGTGCCAGAACACAGGGGAATCGGAAATCTTATGATTTTTTTATTTTTTTGGGGGATAATTTTTAATAACAATTATTTTTCCTAAAAATATTTTTATTGGATTATTTCTTCTTTTTTTTACCAATGAGGGACCTACATATTTTATGTTTCTACGGTACCGCCGACTGCGACTACATCATATCTGTTTCCAGCTGAAAAAGCTGAAGATCCATGTTATGTTCTTCTTTATAAAGAAAATACATGTCAGACTGACTGACATGTGATGTTAGTTTTAAGAAATGTCTCATGATATATTGTCTCTAGAAGTGTATTAATCAACTTTTGCGTTTGTAAAAGATGGAAAAGAAAATCACAATATTCAACACAAACCAAATCAGCACTCGTGTATCTGGAAAGACTCAAATGGGGACAAAAGCATATCGTCCCAGCACTAGAAGGCATGAAGTATTGAAGCCGGAAATGTTGTTTGCTGTATCATAATTTCCAAATGTATTAGTAAAGCAAAAAGGACCTGTCCATTGATGTCAACCTGTGCATTTGATCCAGGTGCAGGGATCAAGGCCCAGGTGTGCAGCCTGGTGGAGCTGCTGGTCACCACTCTGTTCCAGGCCTACGCTGTTTTCTACCTGCCCCCAGAGGGAAGCCCCCGGCCGGGGGAGGGAGCCCTGAGCTGTGGCATGCTCTTCTCTATCCTGGAGAATGTCACCTCCACCACATCTGCAGGTAAACAGCTGGGATGACAGGATACTTTTAGTGAGAGTTATTAGAAAACAGGCTGCGTTCAGACAGGGAAACAGGGATGGGGCAATTAGGCAGAGTAGTCGGGCGGTGTGGGAGTGTCACTAAGAGGGAGAAAATTGTGGGGTGCATCTGAGGCCTTTTTCTTTTAGCCATTATCTCTCTACAATCTTCTGAATCCATACCATGAAAAGTCATGCTATATCAGCTAGGAGCAGTCCTGTTTGCTCTGGTAATACTGAAGAAAGGCATGATGTTTATGGGGCAGAATTTCAGTTTTGTATGATTTCTAGAGGTGTAATGAGATTAAAATGTGACTCGACTTCTCGTCCAGGTAAAAATCTTCTTGCGATATTGGTCACAGGTGCAGAGCTTATTTATTGCAATTTATCATTATTGTGATATCCTACAACGGTTGTGCATATCACATATTTTCCTCATGTCGTGCAGGCCTAACCAATATCCATAGATCATAAAAATATGAGACGATAAATCCCATCTGTCTCCTTAGCTAAAGACAGGAGGGTGTTGCAGGAAGAAACGAGCACAGCCAGCTGGTTCAAGTACCTGCCTCCCTCCATCACCGAGTTTCAGCCCACCCTCCGCACCCTGGCTCAGCCAATCCAGAGAGAGCAGCTCCGGGACACTCTGCAGCAGTGGATTGATACGTAAGCTCTATCCAATCATTTGTTCCCATTTGTTCTGTTTCATTTTGTTTTAGGTGTTTTAAAAGTTTTACATTAAAATCTAATTATTAGCATACCCAACCACAGAGACTGGTAAAATGATAGGTAGGTAGGTAGGTAGGTAGGTAGGTAGGGCTAGACTTGAATACTTGATTATTCAAAATGTATTAATTGTGTAGGTATTTGGGAATTTTGGGATTTGGATATCCGGGGGTGTTCCCCCCC
>NC_045747.1:33997106-34020431 GCF_008692095.1 Etheostoma spectabile | reverse complement strand
CCCATACTGTTATTCTAAACAGAATCCTTAAAAATGAATACCTTTAATTTATTGCTAAAGATAACAGCATTTAGGTCATCATTATTCACTACAAGGCGGTGCCATTGCCATACCAGGCGGTGATACGGAGTATTCTGGAGTCCATTTTGAGCCAGAGAAGCCATTTTTCAGGCTAGGTCCTTGGTGATGTTCTCTTGGCCGTCTTCTGTAGACCACAGTCAGCACCAAGATGGAGGTTATTGTCCTGGCATCCTGATGTCAGAGCTCTGACCTCTTCTCTGTAGGCAGTCTCATTGTCATCAGTGATCAGCCAATCACTGTTCTGACATCAGCAAACTTGATGATGGTGTTTGACCTGTGGGGGGATACGCAGTGGTGCCTGAATAACGATTACAGGAGAGGGCCGAGCACACATCCCTGAGGGACGCCAGTGTTAAGTCAAGGTAGAGGAAGTGGTGGAGCTACTCTGCCCAGCCTGGGGTCTGCCCGTCATGAAGTCCACTGTTGTTCTATTTGGCCTGTATGCAAATTTTAGTGGGTCCAGTGAATCAGGAAGAGTTGAGCTGATGAAGGATTTAACTTCACAATGGTGGAGAAGAGTGCTACTGGCCAGTAGTTGTTCAGGCATAGGGCTTTAGTCTTTCCGGGGACAGTGGTGGTCTATTTGAAACATGTGGGGACTACAGATTGGAGCAGGGAGAGGTTGAAAATGTCTTCCAAAACATCCGCCAGTTAATCTGAAACAATAGTCTCAAGGTCTTTGCCATGCCTGCCAATTTGTACAGACTCAGGCCCTTGTCAATCATCAAAACTATCTTTGATCGATCATATGTTGATACAGTATCTAATAAATGCATCTTCAATCTTTCCCCTACTTTCAGCTGTAAGGAGGACATCTGCCGTGGCGTTGGCAGCCTTCTGGTCTACGTGAAGAGCCTGAAGGGATTGGCAGCCATTAGAGACGCTGTGTGGGACCTCCTGTCCACCGACTCCATCAGTCAGCACTGGAGCACTGTGTGTCAGCGGCTGCTGGAGCGCCCCCTGGCTGCCTGGGATGACTTCCTGCAGCAACTTTTTCTTCAGCGCCTGCAGGTTAGTGCTCTACTAGTTTCACAATTAGTATCACAGGTTGCTATTTCATCATCTAAACAGGTCTGTTTATTGACTTTGTATAGATGCTTCCATACAATTATGTGTTGGGTAAAGGCCTGCCTGCCCTAAAATTGTACATATTGTAATATTCCGATGATTCCTTCCTCCCATTTCCCAAGGCCATCACCAAAGAAGACACTGAAGCCATAGCAATGAGCTCCGTCCAGCTCCTCACCTCAGCTGTGAGGGATCTTGAGGGCCAGGCCATCCATACTTCTTCAGGTACCAACCATGGCTCAGGGCGCGGGGCCCAGTACGAGGTCGATGTGGCATCCTTCCTGTGGTCGGAGTCTCCAGGGGACCTGCTGAGTGATGCGGGCTGGGTCAGTGTGACCCAGCGGGGGCAGCAACACCAGAGGAGTAGCCTGGCCATGAAGACCCAGGCCCTGACGCCCTGCGTTCAAAACTTCTGCTCATCCCTGGATGCTAAGCTAAAGGCCAGGCTGGATGACCTGCAGTACTACCTACCCTCCCAAGACACAAGTAAGGGCAGCTCAAATGTATGTACTGTGTGCTAGTTTACTTAAGCCGGTAACATTTAGACAGACTTCTTCCTTAAGGCCCTGACACACCAAGCGGACGGCTAGGAACTAGTAGCGACAAAGGATGACTCTGGTATTACTTTACGGAAACCCATGTCGCCTTTGTTTTGACTAAAAACTATTTACCACGTACGTTCTGTGCCTGCATGAGAGGAATTAACTCTCCATACAAGGTAGTTAGCTAACGTTAGCTTGCAAATTCCACCCCGACACATTCCTTCAACAGATTATTAGACAAACCAAGTCATTACCAATGATGAAATAGATTGAGACTATATACACTATATTGAGAGTGTGTCAATGAAACATTAAGTTGTTAAATTTGACCATTTTAGAAGCTAGCTTTCTAGCCAGCCAGTCTTTATGTTTGATTGCTAGCTTGCAGCTAAGCTAGCAATCATTTCAAAAACGTTGTACCTATCTATGGTTGTTTAATTGCTAACGTTAGCTGAAAACACCATTCAACTGACAGCCTTTGTTGTGTTTGACGCTAACTTGTAGCACAGCCGGCAGTCATTCCAAAAATGTTGTAGCTATCTATGGTTGTTTGGTTGCTAACATTAGCTCAAAAACATCATTCAACTGACAGCCTTTGTTGTGTTTTTATGCTAGCTTGTAGCAAAGCTGGCAGTCATTTCAAAAACATTGTAGCTATCTATTATTGTTTGGTTGCTAATGTTAGCTCAAAACACCATTCAACTGACAGCCTTCGTTGTGTTTGATGGTAACTTGTAGCTAGCAGTGAACTAACTTCGTTAAGTAGGTCCATTTTTACTGTGTTGACCTTACAGAAGTCTCTTGTTAGCATTTGCTCTCGTTAGCATATGCTACTTGTCGCATGCACAAATCAAATCTGCACTCGACTTACATCAGGGAGTGAGCATCAGCTCTAAAAAATAAAATGCCGGCTAGTGCAAGAATTAAGCAGGCAGTCTGCTATTGTTTGTACACAGCGTGTATTATACAGTACTGTACACAAGCCCCATGTTGTTCTCACATCCTATCTATATCCGATATAGTGAACACATGATGTTTTTTCACGCTGTGCTCTGCAGGCTCGGACTCCATCTTGGCGGCAGTCCCCTCCCCTGGTCCCACAGAGAGCTCGTCAGCATCCTCTTTTAACCGCTTCACGGACACACCAGCTGTGGAGGAGGCTTTACGTGAAGGCTGCACGGCTTGCGTCCGCTACATCCTGTCCTCCATCCGCTCCGAACTGGCTGCAGCCACGCCTGACCCCAGCCCCGCCCGCCTCAGCTCAGTTCTTTTCACCGCCAGGCTGTGCCAGTCCATGGGTGAGCTCTGCCCCAACCTGAAGCATTGCATCCTGGGAAAACAGAGGGCGTCAGAGGCCACAGCAAAGGGGACCCCAAGACAGGGCAAGAAGCTGGGCAAAGCGAGGGCCTCGGAGGTCAGCCCGGCCCAGGCCAAGTGGGCGGGTCTAAAGGAGGAGCTTCTCATTTGCAGTATGGAGGCGTACCGCATCTGGAGCTCCGCTCTCTCTAAAGTCAGACATCGTATTTCAATGTGTTATTTCTTAAATGGTATAAATGGTGGCATACACTCTGTTTTGTGTTGAGTAGTGTAGAATCCTGGATGGCAGGGACTAAGATAGCAAGTGGCAATTAACTGTTGAATTTGAGGATGGTGGTTAATCTTTTTGGAACGGTATAGATAACTTTAATTAATCTAAGCGCACAAGTCCATTTACTAGCTTTTTGTAGTGTCTAACTGCATCTTACAGTTAAAGAAGAATTCCAGTCAATTTTATCACGTAGCTCTGTTTTTTGTAAATCTGGACATCTTTCAGATGATCAAAAGTTGTGTTAATTAAGCCAGTGCACATCTCTGTTTATTTCCTGTTTTCCGGTGAAGTCCCCACTAGTCAAAACACAACTTTCTGTCACATCTACAGCAGTCAAATTTGCTGCATGCACTCGGAAAGAATAAGTGCACATGGGTAGGCACTTGTAAAGACATTTTGAACATGTTTAGAGGCTAAAAACCCATTTATAACTTGCCCTGTTAGCCTGGTGCTAACTCTAGCCAGAGGATAACTCGGTGTAGGCAGCACCGATAGGTTTCATTCGGCTCTCTACTGACAGATCTACACATTTAAAAAAACAACAACAGAGCTGCATGTTGAAATTGACTGGAATTCTCCTTTAAGGATCAAGGAGGCCATTGTCATCCAACATCTGAGACCATCTTTTAACAGAGACGAGGGTTATTATTTCCCTCCATATGGGACTCTAAATGAAAATTAACATTATAAGCTGGTAATATGTAAATGTTTTTTTTTTTTTCCACTAACCCAAAATGGCAGCTTTAATTCATGTTGTAAATTGTTTCAAGACCTACCTAGTGACTATGCGTGGTGGTGTTGACAGGTGCTGCTGGAGAAGTTTGGCGCAGCGCTGCATGCTGATTCTGCCGGCGCCATCCTAACAACAGCAACCAGCTGGGAGGATCTGGAGATCCAAGAAGAAGCCGAGTCGGGGAGCAGTGTCACATCCAAAATCAGTCTTCCAGTCCAGGTCAGCTGCTCAGCACCCCCTCGTCACACAGACAGCAAACACAGTGACGGCTGATTCCATTCAAGATCTGATGTGGCACTTGTGTTTTCTGCAGCCGTCGTGGTACGTGCAGTCGCTGCTGTTCCAGCTGTGTGTGGAGGTGAACCGGGTGGGGGGCCACGCTCTGCCTCGGCCCACCCTGCAGGAGCTGCTGCAGGCCTGTCTGACTCAGGCCCTGCACCACTACCACAGCCTCACAAAGCAGCCATCAAGCAGGGTAACGCACCCACACACACACTGACAATAAAAAACCTCCAACTTTTGAGTACCAGGTGCAATGATGTAATTTTTATCTTGTCACCAATATATTTCTGAATTGTAAAGCCTGGATTTGGGTGTAGTGAGATAACTTGGTCTTCAGATTCTTGAGTCTCTGAAAGGCTTGGGATAAGGGTAATCCTCTTGTTTTCAGAGATGCAGAGATCCTTCTTGACCTGGGAAACAGCAGTTGACAAAATAATCCCACCACAAGGTCCCCCTAATGCAGGACCTTTACATAGAGCCAATCAAACTTTAGAAAGAGCCCGCCACATCATGCAGCGACTGGGATTTCTGATTTAAATTTAGGTGTTTGTTGTTGATTTTTTAAGTAAAACTTCATACAAATGGTCCCGTTTTGTGTCCTTTAATTCTGTTGATAGTGTTTGTCGTTTCCCCATTGTTTCAAAAACAGTCTAGTGGGTCATAGTGTATGTTCTGCGGATCAGAACTGGTGGATCAGTTTAGTTCTGTTTACTTATCCTCTTTTATGGGCTCCTAACCTTGTTAAATATATATTTTAAATTGTTTAAATTTTTGGTGAATTAAAACCTTGTTTAGAAAAGTCAGCCAGACTCATCGTACATGCCAGCCCAGTCTATGTTGATCTTTAGAACGGAATTATTGATGTTAGGTAATCCACAATTCTAATAAGATTTGTAAAAAATAAGTAAAAGTGTTTCCCTGTATTTTCAAAATTAGCTGGTAAAAGGCCTGTGTGGCTAGTGGATTTTAAAATTCACCTGCCACAGTGGCTGGTGGCCAATACGGTGAATTTCAGTCTCTGATTGACAGTGAACATTTGTCCCCAGGGTTATTGCTTAATACTGGACCAATTAAAAATAAATAAAGTTAATTGGAAAAGAATCCATTGCATGGGGAAAATAGGGTCCTTTCCCATTTAACATTAGGAATGAATGTGTCAGGCTGACCTAACTACCCAGATACTACTCAAAAGTCTGCTGCTGTTCAACCAATATCGGGCACAACATGAAAATCTTCAGGAGTGTCTTACTTATGACACGTTAAAAAAAAAAAAAATCAAAAACATTTGTGTTTTTGCAAATTAAGATGAAGGAACTGTGGATAACCATGTTTGTTAGTTGTCTGATAATCAGAGGCCAATATGGGTCAACGTTAAGGGCCCCTGTCTCCTGAATGGTTAATCAAACCACATTCTAACACTCACACACAAAACCACAAAAAGCGGTGAGCTCACAAAGTGATTGAATGCCCCAGGAGGAGGAAAACCAAGGGGGATGAGGGAGAAAATGGAAAATTTGGGCAAAGTGTTAAGAAAAAACGACTCCTTTCTCACACACACAAAGAAGAGTCAGGAGACTTTGATGAACACTCGATTATGGAGGGTAGAATTTAGGCAGGCAGTGCACTTTAACCACGTTGTGTTATTGTGTCGTCCCAACTCTCTGACGTTCATGTCTCCCTGAAGGTGGATCTAAACTCATGCTGGAGGCGTTCAGCTGAACCTTCACTATAAACAAAGATATTGCAGGCGCCAAAAACACAGATGCTAAAGCCTAGTCTCTCTGTCTCTGGGAAGTATGCAAAAGTCTGGTAGGAGGAGACAGTCCTGAAAGGAAACATTCAAAACATCCCCTTATCCCTTAAAGGAGGGAGTAAATAGAGCAATGAAGAAGGAAGTGGACTTGGTTTTCATTAGGATCCACATGAGCTTCCTAAATGTCTCTGCCTTTTTGTCTCTGTTCCTGTCCTCTAGGACGGTGCATTTCCCATGACTCAGAACCGAGCCCTGCAGCTGTTGTTTGACCTGCGTTACCTGAACACCACACTGGGCATCAGGCCGGAGGAGGGCAAGAGCTCCCGGTCCCACCAAGACCCCCGGTAACTAATTCATCACATGCAGCCCTTTGCTGTTGTTTTTTTCCATTTCATGTCTATTTGAATAGGGACAGATGTGACGACATAAGCATGTGTGCAACAAATCTCCAATGGACAGTAGAGCCCGACCGATAAAGGACTTTTAAGGCCGATACTGATACAAATATTTGGTCATTTAAAAATCCGATATGCCAATGTATTGGCCAATATATATGTTTTAAGAAAATGTATAAAAATAAAAATACAAACTTAAGATATGAAACTTAAAGTCCTTTAAATAAAAACACATTAACAAAAACAAATCAGTGTTGCCAACAGGGACGTTGTAGAGCGTCCTCTGGTGGAAAGACTATGCAACACCATCACAACAGGACGTGTAGAGCGTCTCTGGTGAAGGACTATGCACACCATCCCTACAGGGACATTGTAGAGCGTCCTCTGGTGGACAGACTATGCAACGCCACACTAATAGGGACGTTGTAGGGCGTCCTCGTGGTGACAGACTATGCAACGCCATCACCAACAGGGACGTATAGAGCGTCCTTGGTGGACAGACTAGCAACGCCATCACTAACAGGGCGTTGTAGAGCGTCCTCTGATAGACAGATATGCAACGCCATCACCAACAGGACGTTGTAGAGCGTCCTCTGGTGGACAGACTATGCCACGCCATCACCAACAGGGACGTTGTAGAGCGTCCTCTGGTGGACAGACTATGCAACGCCATCACTACAGGGACTTGTAGAGCGTCCTCTGGTGGACAGACTAGCAACGCCATCACTACAGGGCGTTGTAGAGCGTCCTCTGGTGGACAGACTATGCAACGCCATCACCAACAGGGACGTTGTAGAGCGTCCTCTGGTGGACAGACTATGCAACGCCATCACTAACAGGGACGTTGTAGAGCGTCCTCTGGTGGACAGACTATGCAACGCCATCACTCATAACATGGATGACTCACGTTTTTAATTTTTTAAATATTCATTTATCAGAATCAGTTGTCATTATAAATTATTCTGATGAATGAATATTAAATCGGCCATTGTAAATGCAGATACGGAAATGTCTAATATCGTCCGATAATATCGGCCCACTGATAAATTGGTCAAGCTCTAATGGACAGCATTGCAGCATTAGCTGAAACATCAACATCAACATTACACATTGTCACATTAAAATACATAAAGCACATGAACAATGACACACATATTCTGCAGGGGGAGATTACCCACCTGTCAAAGAAGAAAACTGCTCCAAAGCAACACTTACTGGCAGCGTTGGACGTCTTCAGATGTCCCCAATGTGTCCCTACCTCCTGTTAAACCTTTAAACAATGCTGTTTGAGGCTATAGAGGTTTTGCAATAGTTTCATGGTGTTTCACTGTGGGGTTAGGGGAATATGTGTTTCCTGCGATGTGTTTTTACCACCTAAATCTACACCCGATCCATTGTTATTGACTCAATACAAAAACATAGAAACTAATTCCAAAAATAATGAACTTACACAATTCAAAGATGAATTAATAGAACTATTAATGAAATGTCTTCTTCTCACCTCCTGCACCTCAATCTGTAACATAGGCTACTAGTATCCCAAAAAAACGTATAGTATAGCCTAGCATTCAATAACATTTCATCTGATATTTTTTCCCAGCTTTCTGTCAATACTTCGGGTGTTGGACTTCCTCTTTTACATGTAAAGTGTTGACATCATCATTTCTGGCGTCTTCCAGGTTCCACGAGGTCTGTGATTGGCTGGAGGGCCACATCGACCCGTTCGACCTGGACGTGTTCACACTGCCGCTAAACACCAACCTCAACCGCATGTCCCAGAGGACCTCGGTACTTTCAGCCATCAACACACACACACACACATATACACACACACACACACACATATACACACACATATACACACACACATACACACACACAGCTGGTTGAATCGTGCTCATTTTGAACCCTGGAAGCATCAGAACCAGGTGTGTGTGTGTGTCTGTGTCTTTGTGTGTGTCTGTCTGTGTGTGTGTCTGTGTGTGTGCGTTACTGAATAACTATATGTGATTCTGTAACATGAACTCAAGATACAACAACTACCATTAGAAACGTCGTCCAAATGATCACGTGACGTTGTGTCTCAGGTGCCGATCATGTGACGTTGTGTCTCAGGTGTTGATCATGTGACGTTGTGTCTAATGTGTTGATCATGTGACGTTGTGTCTCAGGTGACAATCAGGTGTTGATCATGTGACGTTGTGTCTCAGGTGCTGCTGGGGCTGCTGACCGGCTCGGAGAAGCAGTTTTCCCTGCGGAGCAGCAGTCTGAACTCCCAGGAGCCGTACAACATCCTGCCCCTGGCCAGCAGCCAGATCAGGTCAGAAGTCAACTTTCTCCAGTCTATTTATTATTTTTATTTTGTATGAGTGAAGGCAGTGTAACGGCAGTCACACACAAGGTTAATGACACATACAATATATTAACGTATATGTAGACAGTGACAGACAGTAAAGGCAATAACATACAGCTGTGATGATGTGGTAAGAGGCTGAGAGAATGGTGTGTGAGATTGGAGTGTGTGTGTGCAGTATATGTCATGTGTAGTACGTGTATACATGTTGTTGTATTTGAATGTAAGGAAGGTAGATAAGTGTTTGAAGATGTTAAGCAGGTTGGCTCGTGTTGTCACTGCCTGATGTGAGTCGAGTGCAGATTTGAGTTGCGCGTGCGTCACTTTATGACAAGTAGCATACAAGATGCTAACGAGAGACTTCTGTAATGTCAATACAGTAAAAATGGACCTAGTTAGGCAAGTTGGTTCACTGCTAGCTTAGCTACAAGTTAGCATCAAACACAACAAAGGCTGTCAGTTGAATGGTGTTTTAAGCTAACATTAAACAATCATAGATAGCTAAAACGTTTTTGAAATGACTGCTAGCTTAGCTACAAGCTAGCAACCAAACACAACAAAGATAATGCGTGTGAATGCTGAATAGCTAAGTTGCTAAAGCTAAACTGGATGAATAGCTTAAATGGTATAGAGCTTTCTCAGAATATCCAAATGGGTTTTGAAATGATTTATTTAGCATGAGAAGTTGGAAAATTGTCTTAATCCATGATAGCTGGAATATTTAAGCATGCTGGTATTCAAATGTATTTCATCTACTCTAAGGATCTACCCCATAAGGGTCAGTTTTGAGGTAGCTCTGTCTCACAGTTTTGAATATACTGGAATGTGTGAATCTATTACAAGTGTCTTTGAATCATGAAATCCTCAGACTCGTCATCTGTTTCCCGTCATTTCCCAATATCAACCCATAAAAGTATTGAGGTTTCAGTACCCAGTCTTACTGATGTTAACCAGGAATTGGGAACTGTTGTTCCTCTCTCTATAGGTTTTGTACATCTGTATTTTTAATAACCGTATTTTGACCTAATTCCCACCCTGGCTGTTGCGTCCTCATCAGGTTCGGGTTGCTGCCTCTCAGCATGTCCAGTGTGCGTAAATCCAAGTCGGCCACCAGGAGCTCTGACGCGGCCCACCAGCTGGTGAGTAACAGCTGACTGACTCCCACTGTTGTTTCCTATGCCGAGCACCACAGTGTGTCTCCTTTTCATTTCATCCATCTGTTTACCGGACAGGGTCACTCTTCTTGAATCAACAGCAAAGTCCCTGGAAATGACTCCGAGTTACCTCAGCAGATCATTTTCATCTGTCGTCCCTTTCCTAGGTTTAACATGGCAACCTTAAAAACATCAAATACAATATGATGACTTATTTCAGTCAGCACGTAAAAGCAACATTCAGACGGGCACGATGCACAACAACGAGTAACAAACACAACAGATACAAATCGAAAGACACGTCTGCAGGCACGCAGCAAATGTCAACCGTCAGTGAGGAGTCTAATGTGCACACTTCTGATTATTAATAAGCCATTAGTTCAGCTGACCAGTAAAAGAAATGTTCTCTGTGTCATTGTTTTGTTCCATCCTGAGGAAATGTTGTCTGTCACACCCTCTGCCTTCCCAGCGTTTTTGAGTGCGGGAAATCCAGGCAAGTTTGTGTGTCTGTGTGTGTGTCTGTCTGTGTGTCTGTGTGTGTATCTGTGTATGCGTCTGTGTGCGTCTGTGTGTGTCTGTGTTAGGGCTGAACGATTTGGGGAAAAACATCTAATTGCGTTTTTTTTTTTTAAAGCTACCGTACACATTGCACCTTCTACGATGGTGTTAAATAAAGTAAAAGAATTCTGAAAAATCCCGTGAAAATAGGACATTTCTGTGATATGTAAAAGATTTAATCTTCTCTCATCTAAAAACAGTAAATATAATGATGAGAGGAATGAAAAATGTTGCACCAAACATTCAAGTAAATATTCACATTTGATTAATCGCAGCCTATCGAATCGTTCAGCGTGTGTGCGTGCGTGTGTGTGTGTTGTATTTTCCAGTAGTTCCTCGATTTCCCTTCCGTGCATTTTGCAGTGTGTGTGTGTGTGTGTGTGTGACCGTACTTGACTAACTGCTGAAATGATTCTGGTGTTACCAATCCCATCTTGAGATTCCCTCCGTATTATTAAAATGTGTGTTATTGTCAGCAGATATGAAAAAGCAGATGTCTCTATGCAGCTGAAGTTGGGATTTGTCCTAAATCGAAGAAGTCTTGTTTTCTGTCTTAATAGCTGAGACCTGATAACTATCAGTTTGCTTTGGAGCTAGGAGACAAAGTAGTGACTTTTGTCCCTTTGCATGGCAAGCAGTGTCCCTGTGCTCTAGTCTTTGTGCTAAGCTAGGCTTAGCATGTCTCATCTATACCCTACACTGGGTACCAAGGTGAAATCCTTCTATTCTGTAGATCTGAAGGCCGTTTTATGGTTGTGCGTAGATTCTACGGTGCACCCCCACAGACCCCTCTGAGTCTAGGGTTAACTTCTCCTGCTGCAGATGTCTCACCGGGGTCAGAAAGAACAGGGGACACACTTTCTCTCTCTCACTAGGACTCACCGTCACTCTCTCACTTCTCCCTCGCTCTATCACACACTCCCCCCCCCCCCCCCCCCCCCCCCCCCCCCCCCCCCACACACACACACACACACACACACACACACATACACACATAAACACCAGGCCACCTACGTAGGCTACGGCGAGCCATAAAGCGGCCTTTACTCTCGATAAGCGTGTTTTCTAAGATGTCCGACTGTTCAGTGGTGAGCCAATCAACACCATAATTAATTGGTTTTCTGTGAGTCATTAGGTCAGATAATAACCGCTTCAGAGTTGTGTAACCATTCTAGTTCTGTCCTCGACTAAAGAAATTCTTAGTTAACAACCACTTCTGTGATTTTGTCGACTAATCGACTCGTTGATTTAATCAGAGCCTTTGAGAGGTGGGTAAAACTAGAAAAGCACACTTAAATGTAGTTAATTAACATCTGTAAAACTGAGTTTCTACACAATTATTCCTGCAAAAGCACCACTTTAAATCATGTGCTCATACGCTTCTTGGGAATGAGTAATTAAGCATGAATAAGCATAAAAAATGACTTATGGACTAAAGAAATCTTAGTCGACTAAGACCAAAACCACAGATTAGTCGACTAATGGACTAAAAGGGGACAGGCCTAGACCAGTCAAAGGTTCCTCTGATACACTGAAAGTTGTCATTCTTTATTTTTTTTTTGACATAATGCTAAGAGGCAACTCTGGGTGTGTATCCTTTGGGTAGCCCCCCCCCTTAGCAGTCATACGCTTTTAAGACCTCTCCCCGTCGACCTGCAACTTTGGGTTTTTCTGGGTTGAAATTTCAACATTTTGTTCTTTTCTACACTTTGACGTTTTTGTCCATTTTTTTTTCAAATTTTGTCATTTTTTTGACGTTTTTTTAAAACGATGCTTTAGTCATTTTTTTTAACAATTTCTTTGTCGCTTTTTGATGTTTTTTGGTCAATTTTTAGATTTATTTTGGTCACTTTTTCAGTGTTAAAAAAAAAGTTTATTTTTCCTGCTTTTTTGTAGGGTTTTTTTCAACATTTGTTAATTTTTTCAACATTCTTTTGTCACAGTTCTGATATGGAAAGTTTTTGTAAACGGGTCAACAGGAGGGTTAAGCTAACGTTAGGAAATGATTGCACGTAGATAAAGAAATCCGGATTATTGAAAGAAAATCGACATGTAGACAATGAGGTAATAACTGTCCCAGGCCTACCAAGGAGACGAACCTGACGTGTGCTTCTTCCTCCAGCAGGCGCCCCCCCACCCCCCCTCCTCCTCGTCCTCCGTGGGCCGTGAGGACAGCTTCCGACCGGGCAGCCTGTTCAGACAGCTGGCCGATCAGGACGAGGACACGGCCGCTCCGTCTTTATTCAAACTCAGCTGGCTGTCCGGCATGGCCAAATAACCCTTCATCGCTCCAGACCTTTTATCTGACTTTGCAGAAACTTTGTAAAATAAAAATGTATAGTAGAAAAAAAAAATCTTGTTATTCATACATTTTGTCTTTAGAGAAAAGCATCTTGTGTGGTTTAATTCACTCCCTGGAAATAAAATCCTGAGTCCTCACCCAAGACCGAGGACACTAAAACGCTGGTATTACACATTCACAAATATTTTTTTTATAAATAAGCAGCAATTTCTTGGGGGGTGCTGGGACCTAGGGGTAGCTACAGCCCCCCCCCCCCCCCAGCCCCTCTCTGTTTAACCCTCGTGTTGTCTTCCCGTAGACCAACATTTAGTTTTTCTGGGTCCAAATTTTAAGTTAAAATCTCCTTAAGACACTTTTCTAACTTTTCCCAAAATTCCATGTCAAATTCTTTGGACATTTTTGTTGTTGTTTTGAAGTTTTTGAAGCTTTTTCCAACATTTGTTGTCACTTTTTGATGTTTTCTAACTTTTCCTGAACTTCCTTCTCACATTTTACAGTGTCTTTGTTGATTTATTCATGCATTTCCTTTTGGATGGTTTTGTTGTTTTTTTCCCTACATTTGTCACTTTTTTTCAGTGTTCTTAAATCATTTTTTATTTTTAAAATGCTTTAAAATTCAATTAATATAGTGAACTGATCAATTATTAAACTTGAGGTTATTTTCTTTTACAATTTGATTGAAGGAAACCCACATTTCTGAATTAGAAACTTTATGAAAATGGGTCAAAGATTTGACCCTGAGACAACAGGAGGGTTAATATAATTATTTTATCTTTTTTTTGTATATATTTTGCATTAGTTAGATATTTTTTACAGTGTGTTCAGGGGACAGGCAGCTACCTTTAACTATCAACAAACACAATGACAGTCTGCTTTATCTGGACCTCCTTTATTAAAAAAGTAACCAGATTAACATACTGTACAAATCTTCCATAGAGAAATGACTAAATAATATAATAATAATAATAATAATAATAATAATAACCACTACTGCGGTGTATTTTGACTATGACTGGTACATCTCTTTTAGACAAAAACATTGAAGCATTTAGTGAATATCAGGCTTAGCTTTGGACAAAACAACTATTGCAAATATTAATTGTTACACGTATGTAACATGAGATGCAAACTTTGACATTAACATGGCTTTTATCGAAACCCATCTTTTTAATTTCTGCCTTTTATTCATGGATGATGGCGTGCAGGGCCTGTGCCTAGTACGCCTGTACACTAACCCTTCATAATAAAAACTGGATTTTTATAACTTGCTAACACAGAACAAGAGTCTATTGCGAGGACACTGAGGACAGCCTTCTTCTAAAATGTATCCTCCTACAGGGTGTGTGTGTGGGTGTGTGTGTGTGTGTGTTGTGTGGGTGTGGTGTGGTGTTGTGTGTGTGTGGTGTGTGTGTGTGTGGTGGTGTGGTGTGTGGTTGGTGTGTGTGTGTGTGTGTGTGTGTGTGGTGTGTGGTGTGTGTGTGTGGTGTGTGTGTGGTGTTTGTGGTTGGTTTAACTACATTGTGGGGACCAAAACTGGGACTACAGTATACTATGGGTCCTGACAGCTTTGTGGGACAAATGCGGGTCCCCACAACGTTAAAGGGCTGTTTGAGGAATAAGACTTGGTTTTAGGTTAGGGTTAGAGTTAGTTTGTTAGGTGTGGGGTGAGGTTAAGGTTAGGCATTTAGGTTTGATGGTTAAGGTAGGGTAGGGGGCTAGGGAATGCATTTCAATGGACTGGTCCCACAAATATAGTCAGACATGTGTGTGTGTGTGTGTGTGTGTGTGTGTTGTGGTGTGTGTGTGTGTGTGTGTGTGTGTGTGTGAGAGAGAGAGAGAGAGAGAGAGAGTGTGAGAGTGTGAGAGACATGCCGTATCCAACCCTATACACACATGCATTATATGCATACGCGTTACTTATTCCGGTCTATCTTGCTCATCATGGCCTTGACGTCGACCGGGGCCGAGGCGACGGCGGCCTTGGCCTTTTGCTCCTCCTCCTGCTGCCACAGGATGATGGGGTGGATGCCCAGGCCCCGGTTCTGAGCGTTCTTCTCCAGCTGGGCGGGACTGGGGGGGGGAACAGAAACATGGTGAACTCAAGATGATTGGAAAGCTTCATTCTGATCCAAGCTTGATCCCTGTTGTCTTCAGGTTAAATTTGACCCCTTTTCAAAATGTCTACATCAGAAATTTGGGGTTTCTTTCAAGCAAATTACCCAAAAATAACAGGGATTGTACCATATAATGCTCAATAAATAACTTAATTTAATAAAATGAAGGATTACATCACTACTTGCATTGAATTTTGGGTGTTTAATTGCATTTTATAGCATTTAAAAAAAAATTGAAAATAGTTTCTCCTGACTAAACTTCTGAGATTTTCAACTCCATCATAACTATTTGTTGAAAAAGAAATCATAATTTCTTCTTTTCTGAACTCAAGAAATTGGGTAAATCATATAAATGAGGTTTATTAAAGGAATTTGCCACTGTTTGTTGAAATAGGGCTTGTTACGGTCTCCCCTAGCTGTAGATGGGTGCAGAGATCACGCACCCAAGTCTTATTTGGATTAGGAATGTCAAATGGGGGGAAAAAGGGGACTGAGTACCCTAAAAGATGCTAGAATGAATAGTCAGGGTACGCCCTCATACTACCTAGGTACTGTCAGGGCCCTCATACTCTGCTTCTGACTGGCTAGTAGTCCTTACCTAGGTACTGTCAGGGCCTCATACTCTTGCTCTCTGACTGGCTAGTAGTCCTTACCTAGTACTGTCCAGGACCCTCATACTCTGCTTCTTCTGACTGGCTAGTAGTCCTTACCTAGGTACGGTCAGGCCCTCATACTCTGCTCCTGACTGGCTAGTAGTCCTTACCTAGGTACTGTCAGGGCCCTCATACTCTGCTCCTGACTGGCTAGTAGTCCTTACCTAGGTACTGTCAGAACCCTCATACTCTCTACCTGACCAAGCTTTCTGAAACGCTGGGAGTGAGAATATGTTGCGCAGTGATGTCAGAAAGGTACGGCAGGGATCCAGCACCCACCTGAAGTTATGAGGCTCAGGGTTCAGGGCCTTCTTCTGGATGTCTTTGTACACCGGGGACTTGAGGTAACGGAAGAAAGTGTCCTGTACCAATGAGAGCACACAAGACTGCAGGTGACCTCAGCTTCATTACACAAACGCACCTTGAATCTGAAAATGCTTATGACAAATTATAGCATGGATATTATACTATATCAGTCTGTATATATTAGTGTATATTGTGTAATGTGAACAATGATGATCCAAAGCAAAATTCCTTGTATGTATCCTCATACCTGGCAGATAAAGCAGATTCTGATCATGTACCCTTTCACAACAGATTGGTCAAGATCAGATAAGTCAAGGCTATGACATATGATACATATATATACATATTAACTCACTAATACATACAGACTAATAAATATACACACTCTAAACAGAAACAGTGTAGACAGGTTGAGGCAATAGTGCAATGAAGGGTGCAAAGTCTTCAGGAGTAAATTATGATTATTATTTTAATTGTAAAGCATCAAAGGGTGCTGGAATAAATAGTATTATGTCATTATATAACAATATGAACACTATGCACAGCTCTGGAAAAGAGAATGAGAATGATGAATAAATAATAAACAAAAAGTTTGGCAATGACTTAATTACAATCTAAACAGTGCCAGTGCCTCACATTAATCACAAAACACTTATTGGTGAAGATTAATTAAAGGCATTATTATTGTTATTATCAAAGTTTTTGCCGATAGCTTAGACAAAAGCATTAAAACCTTAACTTTTGTAACTCAGCCTTAAACAAAGGCACCAAAAGTACAAACGCTACTCTTCAAAATGCAAAACTACCTGAAGTTGGGGAGCGACCCCGTTGTGTGGCACCATTAGTCTGTAGGACACCACCACGCCCTCGAGGTCCCTACTGGACCACCTGAACTCCATATTCCTCAATCTCATTGAGGAATTATTTTCTCCTTGACATTGGAAAGTGTATGACCGCCTACAACATGGCCGCATGCCTCTTCTTTTTGCATTTCTAGTTATGTAAGATGTTCTGGACTGGAGCACACGCCTTGCGTTTTGATTGCAATCATCTTGACTTTGTTGTGAGATATCTATCTCCACGTGTTGTCTTATTTGGATTGTGGGAAGAGTTTTGACACAACAGTGTGTTTGCAATTTGGCAAAAACCTGTATTATTAGCTACAGATGAAGAAAAATGGCCTCCTCATCGGTACCCCGACGCACCTTTTTCATGAGCAGGAAGACGTGTGTCTGAGCTGCTTCCAGCACATAGCGGTGAGGGTGGTCCAGGCCTTTCACTGTCAGACCCATCGTCCTGCCGTCGATGTTGATCCAGCGGGGGGCCCCGGGGGCCAGGAAGGTCCTGAAAACGCACACACTCCAAATTAATATCTGGGCTGACATTGGGGTTCGGGTGTTGTCCCGGTTTGGAAATAGAATACTTCTAAAACAAAGTTGTGGGTGACGCCCACCACCCCTCTCACAGCCATCTGCTTCTGACTGGCTAGTAGTCCTTACCTAGGTACTGTCAGGGCCCTCATACTCTGCTTCTGACTGGCTAGTAGTCCTTACCTAGGTACTGTCAGGCCCTCATACTCTGTGCTCTCCTGCCTGGCTAGTAGTCCTTACCTAGGTACTGTCAGGGCCCTCATACTCTGCTTCTCTGACTGGCTAGTAGTCCTTACCTAGGTACTGTCAGGGCCCCATACTCTGCTCCTGACTGGCTAGTAGTCCTTACCTAGGTACTGTCAGGGCCTCATCCTCTGCTTCTGACTGGCTAGTAGTCCTTACCTAGGTACTGTCAGGGCCTCATACTCTGCTTCTGACTGGCTAGTAGTCCTTACCTAGGTACTGTCAGGGCCCTCATACTCTGCTTCTGACTGGCTAGTAGTCCTTAGCTAAGTACTAGATAGCTAGAACAGAGAGCTCATCACACAGGGTGAAAAGAGGAGCTGCAGCAATGTGCAGTACAACACAAATATAGTGTTTTATGAAAATTAAACCATGTAATCCTATTCTAATACAGTATAATGAAAATTGAGCATATTATGAGCTCTTTAATAAATTGAGTGCTGCTTTTATCCTTTCTTTTATTTTTCTTACTTATCCATGGATACTTTATTTAAAGGGTAATTTATTAAAGTCAATCATTATTATGATTTAACTATACTATTATGTCTTAGATTTGTTGCTTGTTGTTGATTTTCTTTTTTCATGCATATTTAAGCCCAAGATCCAAGATTTCAGTTGCTTCTTGTAATTGTTTCACGCACACGTACGCACGCACGCACGCACGCACGCACGCACGCAACGCACAGCAACTCACGCACACGCACACACACACACACACACACACACACACACACACACACGCAGTCCTCTCTTTATTGACTTACTGAAAATTGTCTCCGCTTTTGTTGTCATGGACGATGCAGTGCCCCATTCAGTTCTTCAGCTGCCTCCCAAAAAGCCAAGTTCTCCCTGGGACACACACACACACACACACACCAAACGCACACGCACACGCACACCCACAACGCAACAGCGCGCACGACACACACACACACACACACACACACACACACACACACACACACAACCCCACATACATTATTAGACAATATTGTCCTAGAACTACACAGTACTTGAGTAAATCTACTTAATATTCCACCACTGTCTTCATGTCTTAAGAACTTTATGCAAAATGTATTTTGCATAAAGGAACCTAAAATAACGTAATATCCAAAGTATCAGATTTCTGACATGGGAGGAACATATATATCCCAATTTAGACTCTGCATTGCCTTAGGCCTACTGTTAGGAAAATAAAGACTTGTACAAATTCCCAAGTTCCATTTACAAGCGGGAGGGAGAAAGTGACGGGAATGCTTGTGTTGAGACACAAACCGTCCCTCAACCATGTCAGGAATGCTGAGTCGGGATCAGCCCATGATATTCCCAGTCCGGACTAAAAGGTGGCGACCTACCGCTGAACTCCTTCTTGAGGAAGACCTTGAAGTCGTCTCGGCCTCGCAGGTCGCTCAGCAGCTCGAACAAGCTGAAGGACCAGCGCTCCACTCGCATCTTAGTGGGGACGTCAACCCTGGACACAAACACAGACCGAGTCCCTCACCGCTCATACAGGACTGGGACTGGGAGGAGGATCCACATCACCAGGGTGGACCAGGCGTGGGGCTTCCCCCTTTCTGGCCTTTATATCCCCGCTTTGCTGAATTATTTTTAATATTCAGACTAAATGACTAAAGGTTTCATGTTACATTTTGCATCTCGGGTTTTCTTGTTCTGCTGTAGTGTTTCTAATATTTTTAAAGAAGGAGAACAACGAGCAGAGAGATTATGTGTTCTCACATCATACAGATCTCCACTGTATGGATCTGAAATTTAGGATCCAATAACCCTTGTGTGGTCTTCCCATCAAAATTAAAAATCAACACTTTTGTTCGATTTTTTTAAAAACTTTTTTTTATGTTTTTGTCCTTTTTTTCAACACGTTTGATGCTTTTTGTCAATGTTTGTCGCATTTTTTGACGTTTTTCATCACTACGTAACACTAACTTATTAACTTTTGTTTTACAGTTATTTCTGGAATTTATGCTCAATAAACCTCATTTTTAGGAAATTATACCAAATGTTTAAGTTAGAAAAGCAGAAATGAGGAATTATTTCGACTATTTAGACTAAAATTAAAGGAATGGATGTTGATGGATAATCACAGACTGGAATATGTCAACTTTTACTCAATACTATTTCAAAAACACTTCCATTTGTTTTCAAATGCTATAAAATTGAATAAGACCCAAAATTAATGAAAGTAGAGATTTGTACTTGGCAAAGAGCGTGTGGAATCAATCATGTTATTTTGGGGAATTAAAAAGAACATTAATATAGGACAACATGAGGGTTATAGCATATAGTATAAGTCTAAAAGTTGTGTGCAAGGTTGAATTTGCAGGCTAGTGAATGCATTCTTTTTGGTTCATTTCCTGTATTTTGGGTCAAGTTCTCACCCAAAGTGAACAGATCTAGTTCACTTGGCAGCGAACCAAGAAACCTGTATTTAAGTGGACAAGAGATTTTTTTTTTTTTACCATAACTGAGTTTGGATGTGCTTTCATACCATTTTCCAAATGGTTCCATGGTTCATTTTTAAATGGAGATACCAGGTTGGTAACCTAAGAAACCCGTTCTCAATCCAGAGAGCTTGTCATTATAGACCTTTATCTAATCCCCCCTTTCTCTCTTAGACTATTGAGAAGGTTTTCTAGTCCAGGCAGTATTATTACGAAACACTCCACGAACTTTCAATGTTATGCAGATGATACCCAATTTTATCTATTGATCTAGCCAGATGAAACCAGCCAATTAGTTCAACGTCAAGCCTGCATTAGGACACAATAACCTGGATGACTTACAATTCCCTGTTGTTAAACATCCACAAAGCGTATTATCTAAAGAAGCAGACAGAAAAGGGAAGCAGCTCTCACAGTCTCATGTTGAGAGTCCAGTATGTGTCGTCGTCTGTTTGCCAGGGGTTGCTGGGTAGGCAGGGAGCCAGGAACGGGTCGTGGTTCTTGTAGGTCGTGACATACTTGGCCAGTCTGCGGAAACAGAACGATCATGAGACCAATCAGATGCACAGAGCAACATTTTAAAGATTCCTTAGTTTGCTTTTTGGGGGAATTTTTCTGTCCTGTTTAAAGTTCCTCCATTAGTGATGTCACTGATTGAGAAAGCCAACCCGGTTTTTCACCTGTGCTGCCCATCGGTGCTGCCTGAGCAAGCACAGCTCGCCCATTTGCTTGTTTGAATTTGCTGACCAATCAGAGCAGACTGGCTGAAGCTGTGTTGGAAACCGTTCCCCATCACAAAAATAGTGCACTATATAGTGTGTTTGTCATTTTGTATTGGTGTTTGAATTGAGTGTACATACGATGTTCCCTACAGTTTACTCCCCTATCCCACAATGCAATGCTGTGTAGTGTAAACCTATTCTACTGAACCCCAACATAACAAATATGATGCTGAAAATAACATTGGGGATCTTTAACAGATCACTAAATACTGATAATCTAAAGATATTTCATAATACTGTATATTATTATCATGTAATGAGGTGATAGATGACATAGTTAAGACAGTTATTACAAGACAAGTCTTAACCATTTGTTGTCTTCCCGCCGACCCGGAAATTTTGTTTTTCTGAGACAAAATTTCAAATGGAAAACCTTTTACCAAGGATTTGGTCCTCATTTTTGACCCTTTTGTGGCTTTCCTCCAGATGATTTTCTCACTTTTTCAACATTTGTCAACTTTTTTGTGGGTTTTCCCCCCAAATTTTTAAAACTTTTTGTTGACATTTGTCACTTTCTTTTTTACATTTGTTCACATTTGAGTCACTTTTATTGACATTTTGCTCTCTTTTTTTTACCTTTTTTTGAAATTGGTTTTTCTCCAAATGCAATAAAATTGACAAAAAACACCCAAATCCAATGAGAGTAGTGAACTGATTATTAATTTAACATGTTAGGAACGCTGATGGGAACCATCCATGTTACGTTTTTGGGAAAATTATTTGAAAGAAACCCAAATTTCTGACATAGAAACTTTATGGTAAGGGGACAAATATGACCCGAAGACACCAGGAGGGTTAAATACAATAAAAGCCTTTAATAAATGACCATAATAACCCATAGAAAGGTTCCCACAGTGATAAGAAACAAGAGGAACTTACGCTCCGAGGGACACGCTGGATTTGACCTTTGACCTCATGATGGCTTGTTGATAGAACACGTTCTAGAATGAAAGAGGAACACACAAACTCTTTTTAAATTGTGATTTTGTGAAAGTTTTATAAACCAAAAGATATCAACTGTGTACTGTATGTTCAAAAATGAAGACAGATAGCCAGCTGAGAAAATTACAGCTTCAAACCATCAACCAATAGTAACCCTTAGATGCAGGGGTGCCGGGCACTGATTGGCCATCGGCCTATATGTTTGGGCTGGTCTAGTTCTCAAAAGTCCAGGGCTGATTTCTTGACCCCGTTCCAGCCCTGGGGGGGGGGGGTGCTAAAATAAAATCTGACTGAATACCAGGGTGTATATTTTCAAACATCATTACTTATTAAATACTGTAACTTACCCTGCGTCTGCACATGTCAATGGTGATTTTCTGAGAGACAAGAAAAAAATGTTTTTATGGGTACATATGGCTCATATTATTGTGAACAACACAAAGTATATAGGTATATGTAATAGAGGATGGATGACAGAGGAACATTTGATGCTAACTATGGTGTTACACCTAAAGAAAGCTGCAACACAGAGGTGGGAAATAACAAAAAGTACTTCCTCCAGGCTAAGGGATACTACTTATAATGCTAGTAATATTACATTCAATTTGTAAAAAAATAAACAATAATGATAACATTTCCCATTGTTTAAAAGCATTCCCAAAGTGCTACCGAGTAAAACAAGATTAAAAACCAAAACTATATCTTGTACTATATTTTTTTTGTGTGATTTGTGCTGCCTCATTTTAAAAAAATTTGAAGAAAAAAAAATAGTATTTGTTGGAACCAGCTATGGTCATGTGTAATAAAAAAAATCAAATAACAGTCCAAACTTGACTCGATGATATGTAGGAGGTCATTTGAATATACCTGGCTTCGTAAAGGCCTATTCCATGTGTATGCATCTGAAGCACATGACCAATTTGTAATGGAATTATATTTGCCGAAATGAAAGCCCTTGGAACAAATGCAGGGTCTGGTTCAACATCACTCTTTCCTGAAGAGACTGAATCAAATCGAATTCACACAACGATGCTGTTTTTACACGTTACTGTCTTATTTTCATCATTGTCAGGATGTCTGTGGAAAGAGAAGAAGACAGGACAAGGAAAAATGCAATGAATGAAAAAAAGGCTCTCTGTACAGAAGCACTGCATCTGGACTGGCAGGATTAACCCTTTGTGTACCATTACAAGACTCAATGATTGTGTTAAATCCCCACCAGTGCTCTCAAAGTCCAGCTATAACCTAATTTACATTTCATTTTTTGCATGTTACAAACAGTAAAATACTATTTTTACCATTGCATTTAAGAAAGGACTATCTACGGTATACTGTCCCCTAAAGGGTTTTCCTTCTTTTGATTTGGGGTCCCATGCAAGACGTCTTTACTTTCACCCTTTCTCTAACTAGGAATGTTGGTATTGGCGGTGGTAGAAATACTCAAAACAGTTTTTCCTGAAGTAAAACTACAAATCCTAAATTAAAAAGGAAAGGAAAGAGCACTGAAGAGGAGCGTCTGTCTCTAAGTGGATATCAGCAGTATTTCTCTACATGTTGAGCTCCTGTAAGACCTTCTGACCTCAATCTCTCCTGTGTTTTTGTGTGTGTGTGTGTGTGTGTGTGTGTGTGTGTGTGTGTGTGTGTGTG
>NC_045747.1:33996155-33996701 GCF_008692095.1 Etheostoma spectabile | reverse complement strand
ACTGACTGTTACCTCATCTGCGTTGGGATCAATAGACGCTCCGGACCCACATCCTAGCATGTGAATACGACGCGGCCACGACAGAATACATCATGAAACACACACACACACACACACACACACACACACACACACACACACACACAAATATAAAGCGTATCAAGAGGAAATCTGAGCTCTAAAACCTAACTGGTAACACTTTAGTTAAAGTTTTCTACATGAACACATGACACACTCATGACACATGAACCCTAACCATAACCATAACCATAACCATAACCATAACTTGTCATGACAAAACCAACTGACACTTATTTACCCTTGTGTTGTCTTCCCGTCAAAATTGAAAATCAACACTGTTGTTGACGCTTTTTGTCAATGTTTGCCACTTTTTTGGAAATTTTTAACACTACATAACGCAAACTTATTTACTCTAGTTTTACAGTTATTTTTGGAATTTATGGGAAATTATACCTAATTATATATATATACATGTATATGTATGTATATATACCGAATTATTGAGACTAAAATTAAAGGAATGGA
>NC_045747.1:33987323-33996145 GCF_008692095.1 Etheostoma spectabile | reverse complement strand
TAATCACAGACTGGAATATGTCAACTTTTAACGTAACATGAGGACAACATGAGGACAACATGAGGGCAACATGAGGGCAACATGAACGACAACATCGAGGACAACATGCAGGAACAACATGAGGTCAACATGAGGGCAACACTGAGGCAACATTGAAGGACAAAATATGACAACATGAGGACAACATGATAGACAACATGAGGCAACATAAGGGAAACTGACGACACATGAGGACAAACATGAAGGACAAAATGAGGGGCAACATGAGGCAACATGAAGACAACACTAGGCAAACATGAGGGGCATATGAAGACAACATGGGGACAAACATGCAAGACAAAAGTAAGGGAAGAACATGAGGACAAACATGAGACACATGAGGAACAACATGAAGACAACATGAGCGGCAACAGCGAGGGAAACATGAAGACAAAATTCGAGGGCAACATGAGGACAACAGAAGACAACCAATGAGGGCACACCCTGAAGACAACATGAGGACACATGAGAAAACATGAGGGCAAAGCACACCATTCGGGCCACCATGAGGACAACATGAAGAAAACAAATCGGAGGGCAACCAAGGGGGCAACATGAGGACAACATGAGGACAACATGAGGACAACATGAAGACAACATGAGGACAAAGAGGGCACATGAGGGCAACATGAGGGACAACATGATACAACATGAAGACAAACAATGACAACTGAGGACAACATGAGCACTGGGCCAAACAAACATGAGAAACCATGAGGGCACAACATGAGGGCAACATGAGGGAAACATGGGACAACCACCTGAGGGAAACATGAGGGCAACATGAGGGCAACATGAAGACAACATGAGGACAACATGAGGGTTACAAGGAGCGTTATGTCTTATACATTTATGACTTGTTCATAATGTTTTATGACACATTCATGACAGTGTCATGTCTCTTTGGGTCTGGATTTCCAGGCTGTTGTAGCACGTCCTCCTCCGTCTGAGGGACTGAGTGGATGGTTTCACCTACTTGTACTGCTCTGAGGCCTGCATCACGATGAAGTCCCACTTGTGGTTGAGCCATTCGTGGAGGTGGTTGTAATGTGCCTTTAAAACACAGAAACAGAGACAGCATGGGGCAGCAAGTTGGAAAATCCCTCCTCATCTCTTTATGGAGAACCTAACCCATGCTACAGTATAAAAAAGACTGAAGATAATTGATAACATAAGAGACATGAGAAACCACGCTTCCAGCCACATATTATTATGCAAATTAAGTCAAATCGACTTCAAAATGCCATATGGAAACAGTCAAATTTATTTGAATTTCATGAACATCGACAAAGTTTTTACATCCGATCTCAACGGCTTTTGCGATAAACGCAAATGGAAACGTTATTTGCAGAATAACTAATAAAATGAGATTACATCATAACTCATTTTATGGTGGCACCCTGCCATAAAACAAAGAAGAAGAAGTTTGAGGTCATTTCAGCTTTCTTGTGTGAAAATTGCAAGCAGTTAATTGCAATTTCAAATTGACCACTATAATCTCGGACAATGTCCGAGTTCTTTTTCGAGAAATGTAAAACTTCAATCTTAGAAATTCCTTCAGCATTTTGGCCCCGCAAACCGGTCCCCGCGAGTATACTGAACTCCCGTTTTTGGACCCAAACACACACATCCACCCATTTTGATCCGTGTGCACAGACCTGTTCGTAGGGTTCCAGCATGCCTTTCTTGCGGATGTTCCTCTTTGCCAGGTAAATGGCTGAAGTCAGAAGGAGAACACATCAGAACCAATGAGCCGTCACACATGTTAAAATCCCACATACTCAATAGAGTAAACACTGGGAAACGTTGGAATTGAAGAATATTCATATGAATAAGAATAGGAATAGGCACTGTTGCTTGCTCTGGAGGGAACTACTAGAACTGTTGGGTCCTTGTAAATTATAGAGCGGTCAGACCTGCTCTATCTGTAAATTATAGAGCGTTCTAGACCTGCTCTATCTGTAAATTATAGAGGGCTAGACCTGCTCTATCTGTAAATTATAGAGTGGTCTAGACCTGCTCTATCTGTAAATTATAGGTGTCTAGACCTGCTCATCTGTAAATTTAGAGTGGTGGTCTATACCTGCTTATCTGTATTATAAGTGTGGTCTAGACCGCTCTATCTGTAATTATAGAGTGGTCTAACCTGCTCTATCTGTAAATTATGAGTGGTCTAGACCTGCTCTATCTGTAAATATAGAGTGCCTAGACCTGCTCTATCTGTAAATTATAGAGCTGTCTAGACCTGCTCCATCTGTAAATTAGAGAGTGGTCTAGACCTGCTCTATCTGTAAATTATGAGTGGTCTAGACCTGCTCTATCTGTAATTATAGAGTGGCCTAGACCTGCTCTATCTGTAAATTATAGAGCGGTCTAGACCTGCTCTATCTGAAATTATAGAGTGGTCTAGACCTGCTCTATCTGTAAATTATGAGTGGCCTAGACCTCTCTATCTGTAAATTATAGATGGTCTAGACCTGCTCTATCTGTAAATTATAGAGTTGGTCTAGACCTGCTCATCTGTAAATTATGAGTGTGGTCTAGACCTGCTCCATCTGTAAATTATAGAGTGGTTCTAGACCTGCTCCATCTGTAAATTATGAGCAGTCTAAACCTCTCTATCTGTAATTATAGAGTGTCTAGACTGCTTTACTGTAAATTATAGAGTGGTCTAACCTGCCCATCGTAATTATAGAGTGGTCTAGACCGCTCCATCTGTAATTATAGAGTGGCCTACCTGCTCCTCGTAAATTATAGAGAGGTCTAGACCGCTCTATCTGTAAATTATAGAGTGGCTCGACCTGCTCCTCTGTAAATTATAAGCGGTCTAGACCTGCTCTAGACCTGCTCTATCTGTAAATTTAGAGCGGTCTAGACCTCCTCTACCTGTAAATTATAGAGTGTGGTCTAGACCTCTCCATCTGTAAATTAGAGTGGTCTAGACCTGCTCTATCTGTAAAGTGTCTTGAGATAACTCTTGTTATGAATTGATACTATAAATAAAATTGAATTGAGTTGAATTGAATATGTCCTTCTTATGACTCCACAGCTGTGTGGTCCACAAATTTTATCTCATCATAAGGGCTTTTATCTTTGCAAAAATCCCCTGAAAGCTGTTCAAAAAAATGTAATTGCGATTTTTGGCGAAATTGCTGTTACGATTCAATTTGCGATTAAAAGAAAAAAAGTTCTGTGTAACATATGACACATGTCATGGTGCATTATGACATGGGACACCATCAAAACAGCTCTGTATTCTGATTCAAGGATGAGAACATGGATGCACATATATGTGGATTGCCAGCAAAAAGTGTTTTTCTTTCAATGAGCATGGAGCATGGAGCATTGACCAATCAAACACAGAACATTTATCATATTAGATAGCAAGATTAAATCATACAAAAACTGAAAAAATTGAAAAATACCAGAATTTTTGTGTAAACTGATATGTCTGATCTGCCTCAGTTCTACAGCAGCATCTATGTATTACACCTCCTACATCAAGTATTACAAAATTAATGTAAATTCAAGTGAAAATAGGACATATCTGTATATATAACCCTTGTGTTGTTGTCGGGTCAAATTTGACCTTATTTTGAAAAAAATATATATTTATCAGAAAAGTATCTTTCAACTAAATTTTCAGAAAAATAATGTGGCTTGTTCCACACAACACTCTTCATAAGGAAAATAAATGATCAGCCCACTGCTTTCTTTAATTATGGTTGTTTTATTAAATTTTACAGCATTAACCCTTTTTTTTTTAAATTCATAGCCAATAAACTTATGAGATTGTACAAAAACAATTCATTTCTCGGGTTTTATCGCCTTATGTCTCTTTTGTTTTTGTCATTTCTTCCGAGGTTTTGGTCACTTTTTTTTTTTAAATGCCATAAAATTCAGTCACAGAGTTTCCCTTCGGGGATCAATAAAGTATTTCTGATTTCTGATTCTGAAATCAACCAATTTAATGAAAGTCATCATTCATTTTTACCTGAAGAATATTGTATGGCATTCATGTTATTTTTAGGCAATTTGGTGGAAAGAAAGCCAAGTTCCTGATATTAAGAATAAAAAAAACAACTGGTCAATTTGACACTGAGGACAATATGAGGGTTAACAAAAAAGATATTTTATGAAGAACATTGAAAAAAAGGGACTAAAATGTGTTACATTTTCTAAAACGTGAGGGCAAAAAAAAACACAAAAACATCAAAAGGCGCAGAAAAAAATGACAAAAGGGGAAAAGCAACAAAGGTTGAGAAAAAAACGACCGAAATTATGAAAAAAAAGCTTTCAGTTTTGACCCAGAAAAACAAAAAGTAAGTCAACAGGAAGACAACACAGGGGTTAATAATAAAAAGAGGAGCATATATGTTACAGCAAACATAACTTAACGATCTGATTAATCATGATTGGCTAATCGCATTCTGTCATATTGCAATTTGAAATTCAGCCCCCCCCCATATGACACGTGCTGTACCCACCATAATCAGTGTCCTCCGCAACCCATTTCTGTGTGGGCCAGAAGTATGGGGTCTGGAAAGGTGGACATTGGACAGACAGGGTTAGTGGATGATATTATATTTCATATCTCTGAACAACAGTGGCAGTATCACACTGATATCTGGGTCATATCTGGGAATCATAACCAGAAATGATGGAGGAGACTGTACACATGACAAGTCCCAAAAAATTAGATTAAATGCAGCTTTGTAAAATTATTAAACAAGGAAGATAATTGTGGGTACACACACACACACACACACACACACACACACACACACACACCCCCCCACACACACACGTGTGTACCCAAAGTGTTTCTCTGAACCAGGGCTGTGGTACTCGAGTCCGGTCTTGGACTCGAGACCTTATTTCCATGGTTTTTCCATGTTTTTCTAACCCTAACCCTAGTACATGGACTCGGACTTGTCTCGGTCTCGGCCCCTGGTCTTGCCCAATATGGCTTTTGGTCTGCATCGAGTCCAGGTGTCTTTATTATGTTGATAATAATTTTGGAGGGAAAGTGAAACCTCAAAATGATTGTCTTGATACTGTCATGCATGAGATCTTTATTCTGTCCTGGACTCGGTCTTGACTCAGACTCGAACCTTTTTGGACTCGGTCTTGTCTTGGACTCTAACCTCTTTGGACTCGGTCTTAACTTGGACTCAACTAGTCCTGGTCTTGGACTTGTCTGGGACTCGACTGAGGTGGTCTTGACTACAGCCCTGCTCTGGACATCAGACCCTCAGAGTCCTGACCCACAGAGTCCTGACCCCCAGAGTCCTGACCCACCCCAGAGTCCCGACCCTCAGAGTCCTGAGCCACAGAGTCCTGACCCATATGACGCTAAAGTAAACTTTCTTTTTCAATAAGAAAACACCAAAGGCCCCTTTCTGACGCGCTGGGAGTGAGAACGTGTTTTAGATTTTAAATGCACTCAAAGTACCAAAAGTAAAAGTACTCATTATGCAGAATGGCTCCTTTCAAAGTATTATGTTACAGTATTATAGAATATATGTGGAGCCAATTTTCAAACTGGGTAGAGTGGTAGTATAGTACTGAAAGTACTGTATACAGTATATGTTCTATGTAAAAAGAAATGTACAGTGTTGTTGTAGTTGTAGCAAATATATAGTAGTAATAGTATATGTACAGTATGTAATAAAAAGTATGACATGACACACACACACATACGCGCACACACACACACACACACACACACACACACACACACACACACCACACTTCACCTGGAAGCGGTAGAGGCTGGCGTCGTTGCACATCACCAGCTTCTGTGGTTTCTGCAGGGGGTAGACGTAGCCGTAGGCCACCAACATGGTCCCAAGACCTCGGACTCTGGAGCACACGGGGGGGGGGGGGGGGGGGGGGGGGGTGGGATGAATGATGCGTGGATGTGTTTATGTTTCTTTTTAAATAACTGAGATGTGTGGAGATTTTCTAGGTGTTCTCTTTGTAGTGGTCTTCATCTTGTTGGTAATCCTGTAATGATGTCCTTACCTGTGGAAACAGATACAAGCTAAAACCCTGCACGAACACACACACACACACACACACACACACACACACACTGTCACGCAGAACCACCACACACACACACACCACACACACACACACACACCACACACACACTGTCACGCAGACACACACACACACACACACACACACACCACACACAACACACACACAACACCACACCTGTCACGCGAACACACACACACACACACACACCACACACACACACACACACACTGTCACGCAGAACACACACACACCCACACACACCCCACACCCACACACACACTGTCACGCAGAACACACACCACATACACTCTCACACTCACTGTCACTCAGAACCACAGACACACACACACACACTGTCACCAGAACACACACACACACACACACACCCTCACACTCACTGCACTCAGAACACACTGAGACACACACACACACACACACACACACTGTCACCAGAACACACTGATACACACCCCACACACACACACACCCTGTCACTCAACCACACTGACACACACACACACAACACACACACTGTCACTCAGAAACCACACCCACACACACACACACACACACACACACACACACACACACATCACTCACAGAACATACTGAGACCCACCACACACACACACACACATTGTTACTCAGGACACATTGAGACACACCCACCACACCACACACACACCACACTGCCTCAAAACACACACTGACACACACACACACTGACCACACACACACTGTCACTCAGAACATACTGAACCACACACACACACACACACACACCCACACACACACTTGTTCTCAGGACACATTGACACACACACACACACACCACCACCACACACACACACACACACACACCACACACACGTACTGTCACTCAGAACACACTGATACACACTGAGACACACACATTGTCTCAGGACATATTGAGACACACACATACACACCCACTGTCCACTCAGAACACACTGATACACCACTGAACACCACACACACACACACACCACACACACACACACACACACACACACACACACACACACACACACACTGTCATTTAGAACACACTTAGAGTAAAAACTCTAGCGTCAAACACCAAGACAGAAATTACAATCTTACATCTTTACAGTTAGAACCATTCCAGTGATTTAATTTGATTTTTGATTTGTTTATTTATTTTCACAACAAAAACACTAGAACAGTATTATATGTTTCACAAAAAATATGTGATGGACAAGGGGCTTAATAAGTGGCAATCTCCGTAGAAACGATTACATTTAACAATTTAAAAACAATTTATATGTACTATTATGGAAAAACAAAGAAACAAAAAAAACAAAAACAAAACAAAAACAAATTTCTTTGCAGAAACGATTAAAAAAAAAACAGAGCACAAACCCACTTGGAAAATGCACACAATTTAGGAGCAACAACTTGTAATAAGACAACTACGAGTCGGATACTGGTGAAATTCATTATTAAAAGTAGAAATATCACAAAGATGCTGGGGAAATAACTTTTTTATAGAGCTATAAAAACGAATAAAGCCATTTGAAGTTGATTCACTTGGTACACACTAAGAATACTCGCCTGGGCAAACAATGATTGGGAGGGGGGGGGGTGTCTACGATTTACACAAAATGTTATTCTTAAAGCTCGCTTCTGAAGTCGAAAAATAGATTCCAGTCTAGTAGGGTGGGTGCTAGCCCAAGCAACATTGCAGTAATTAATATGGATACAACATTGAATAATTCAACATAATTGCAACTCTTTTGTTAATCAGGAGTTTTTCCTAGTATACACTTTGGCTATTTGGCACTTTGGGGAAATAGCGACATTTTCTTTTGCAGGGAATTAGCCATTTTAGTCAGTCATAGAACAACATCATACAGACACTAACACATGTTCTCTACAGGAACATTTAGTCAGTCATAGAACAACATCAAACCGACACAACACATGTTCTCTACAGGAAATTTAGTCAGTCATAGAACAATATCATACGACACTAACACATGTTCTTACAGGAAACTTAGTCAGTCAGAAACATCATACAGACAACTAACACATGTTCTCTACAGGAACAATTTAGTC
Organism: Etheostoma spectabile; assembly: GCF_008692095.1. Taxonomy (NCBI): domain Eukaryota; kingdom Metazoa; phylum Chordata; class Actinopteri; order Perciformes; family Percidae; genus Etheostoma; species Etheostoma spectabile. The sequence goes on along the minus strand of NC_045747.1, from coordinate 33,987,958 downwards.
AGTCATAGAAAAACATAATACAGACACTAACACATGTTCTCTACAGGAAAATTTAGTCAGTCATAGAACAAAATCATACAGACTCAACACAGTTCTCTACGGAACATTTAGTCAGTCATAGAACATCATACAGACACAAAACATGTTCTCTACAGGAACATTTAGTCAGTCATAGAAAACACATACAGACACTAACACATGTTTCTACAGGAAAATTTAGTCAGTCATAGAACAACATCTAAACGACACAACACATGTTCTCTACAGGAACATTAGTCAGTAGCTAGAAAAACACATCATACAGACACAACACATGTTCTCTACAGGAACATTAGTCAGTCATAGAACAAATCATACAGACACTAACACATGTTCTCTACAGGAACATTTAGTCAGTTATAGAACAACATCATACAGACCTAACACATGTTCTCTCTACAGGAACATTTAGTCAGCATAGAAACAACATCATACAGACACTACACATGTTCTCACAGGAACATTTGTGCAGTCATAGACAACATATACAGACACTAACACATGTTCTCTACAGGAACATTTAGTCAGTCATAGAACAACATCATACAGACACCAACACATATTCTCTCCCTATGGGAACATTTAGTCAGTCATAG
>NC_045747.1:33986904-33987313 GCF_008692095.1 Etheostoma spectabile | reverse complement strand
TACAGACACTAACACATGTTCTCTCTTTAATCAGGAGTTTTTCCTAGTATACCTACCACTTTGGCTATTTGGCACTTTGGGGAAATGGCGACATTTTCTTTTGCAGGGAATTAACCATTTTAACTCCAGAACTCAACATTTTGACCTGATAATGACCCTAGATCAGGGGTTCCCAAAACTTTCAGCCCACGACCCCCAGAGTAACGGTGCAAGTGACTCGCGACCCCCCCACTATAAACGTATATAAACATTGCGCGCAACCGCGCACGCTCTATAGGCGTGAAAATCAAAAGAGCTGTTCCCTTTTTAGTTATTTGCTTGGTTTTATTTAAAATTTTGCCACTAGTTTTATCTTGTGTTAAAATCATGGCTGACATGTGCTATTTCTAATCGTTTTTAAATTTTTAAT
>NC_045747.1:33986389-33986894 GCF_008692095.1 Etheostoma spectabile | reverse complement strand
AAATCAACTTGCGACCCCCCCTCTCTGGCTCGCGACCGCCCCTGTGGGTCCCGACCCCCACTTTGGGAATCACTGCCCTAGATGACTGTCAGAGGATCACCAAAGCTACTTCACTGCCTGGGTAACTTTATGAATTTGATGGATTTTTTGAGATATTTCGGTGGACGTAAGTGGTGGATTTAGTCCTGCTGACCTTTCCCTCACTCCTCTTGGATTGGATTAAAAAGCAGCTTTGGCTCCTAAAGCACTGTCCACATCTCATCCAATTGTGGGCTGCTGCATTTAGCCCGTGTTAGCAGCTTAGACCGCAGGGCAGACTGTCAGAGTCTTCACCCATATGTGCTTGGGACTATGCAATGGCACCCTGGTTTTGCTCTGGTACCCTAACCTTTAATATTCTGTCATTCCTTGGGACAAATATGTATTACCTTCAAACGACTGAATCCTTTAGAGTCTTTCTCAAGCTTTGTGAATGTGTGTGTGTGTGTGTGTGTGTGTGAGTGTG
>NC_045747.1:33986012-33986379 GCF_008692095.1 Etheostoma spectabile | reverse complement strand
TGTGTCAGTCTCACCAGCGATGACATGCGGGATGGTGGTGACGTTGAGCTTCTGGTCCGAGCCCTTGATGCCACTTTTTGGGTCCTGCATCTCCACCACGATGGCTTCCAGCTGAAAACACAAGGGCAGCCAAGAGAGGCATCAGCCACTAGATGAACACTGGTTAAATTTACAGTTTTTTACGATTACTTTGACAATTCTTTCAATGCTTTCAATACTTTTCCTAAAATCTTAACCCCTCTTAACCCGGTATTCGGGTCAAATTGACCCATTTCAATTTTTTACAAGATGACAAATGGTACAAATATAAAAAAAACATTTTACCTGAAGATTAACGGCCTTACCTTATTTTTTGTGATAAACATGT
>NC_045747.1:33985811-33986002 GCF_008692095.1 Etheostoma spectabile | reverse complement strand
CAATTCAGAAAATTATTCTGGATATGACCATTTTTCCATGATGATTTTTTTACATGAATTATAACCTTATGATAAAAAACGAACCCCACTTCCATTTTTAATTGTGTGCTAGTAGAGACTGATTGAATTCCCTAAACATATCCATACTATATAAATAATAATTGTTTGAAATTGAGATAAAGACAATATTT
>NC_045747.1:33977188-33985801 GCF_008692095.1 Etheostoma spectabile | reverse complement strand
ATAGATTATGAAGTAGAATTTTATTTCAGAATGGTTTTAAAAAAAAACAAATAAGTCACGGGTCAATTTCAACACATGTTGAACATTTAGTCAGTCATAGAACAACATCATACAGACACTAACACAAGTTCTCTACGGCCTTTAAGTCAGTCATGAACTACTCATATAGACACTACACATGTCCTCTATAGAAACATTTTAGTCATTCATAGAACAACATCAACAGACACTAACACAAGTTCTCTAAGGAACATTTAGTCATTCATAGAACTACATCATACAGACACTAACACATGTTTTCTACAGGAACATTTAGTCAGTCATAGAACAACATCATACAGACCTAACACATGTCTCTACAGAACATTTAGTCAGTCATAGAACTACATCATATCACACTAACACATGTCCTCTATAGGAACATTTAGTCAGTCATAGAACAACATCATACAGACACTAACAAAGTTCTCTAAAGGAACATTTAGTCAGTCAAGAACTACTCATACAGACACTAACACCATGTCCTCATAGATCATTTAGTCAGTCATAGAACACATCATACAGACACTAACACATGTTCTCTACACGGAACATTTAGTCAGTCATAGAACAACATCATACAGACACTAACACATGTTCTCTACAGGAACATTTAGTCAGTCATAGAACTACACATAACATAACACAACATGTCCTCTATAGGACATTTAGTCGTCATAGAATAAACACATCATACAGACACTAACACAATTCTCTAAAGAACATTTAGTCAGTCATAGAACTACATCATACAGACACTAACACATTCCTCTATGGATATTTAGTCAGTCATAGAACAACATCATACAGACACTAACACAAGTTCTCTACAGGAACATTTAGTCAGTCATAGAACTACATCATATAGACACTAACACATGTCCTCTATGGACATTTAGTCAGTCATAGAACAACATCATACAGACACTACACAAGTTCTCTAAGGAACATTTAGTCAGTCATAGAACTACATCATACAGCACACCACATTCCTCTATAGGAATCATTTAGTCAGTCATAGAACAACTCATACAGACACTAACACAGTTCTTCTAGGAACATTTAGTCAGTCATAGAAAACATCATACAGACACTAACACATGTTCTCTACAGGACATTTAGTCAGTCATAGAATACATCATACAGACACTAACACATGTTCTCTACAGGAACATTTAGTCAGTCATAGAATAACATCATACAGACACTAACACATGTTCTCTACAGGAACATTAGTCAGTCATAGAACAACATCATACAGACACTAACACATGTCTCTCAATAGGAAATTTAGTCAGTCAAGAACAACATCATACAGACACTAACACATGTCCTCTAACAGAACATTTAGTCAGTCATAGAAATACATACAGACCACAACACATGTTCTCTACAGGAACATTTAGTCAGTCATAGAACAACATCATACAGACACTAACACAATGTTCTCTCAGGACATTTAGTCAGTCATGAACAACATCATACAACACTAACACATGTTCTCTACAGGAACATTTAGGTAAAAACATCATACAGACACTAACACATGTTCTCTACAGGAACTATTAGTCAGTCATAGAACACATCTAACGACACTAACACTGTTCTCTACAGAACATTTAGTCAGTCATAGAACAACATCATACAGACACTAACACTTCTCCACAGGAACATTTAGTCGTCATGAATAATATCTACAGACACAACACATGTTCTCTACAGGAACATTTAGTCAGTCATAGAAACAACATCATACATACACTAACACATGTTTCTCGGAACATTTAGTCAGTCATAGAACAACATCATACAGACACTAACACGTGTCTCTACAGGAACATTTAGTCAGTCATAGAACAACATCTAACAGACACTAACACTGTTCTCTACAGGAACATTTAGTTCATCATAGAAACAACATCATCAACACCTAACACATGTTCTCTACAGGAACATTTAGTCATCATAGAACAACATCATACAGACACTAACACATGTTCTCTACAGGAACATTTAGTCAGTCATAGAACAACTCATACAGACACTAACACATGTTCTCTACAGGAACATTTAGTCATCATAGAACAACATCATACGACACTAACACTGTCTCTACAGGAACATTTAGTCAGTCATAGAACAACACTAACAGACACTAACACATGTTCTCTACAGGAACATTTAGTCATCATAGAACACATCATACAGACACTAACACGTGTTCTCTACAGGAACATTTAGTCAGTCATGAACAACATCATACAGACACTAACACATGTTCTCTACAGAACATTTAGTCAGTCATAGAACAACATCATACAGACACTAACACTGTTCTCTACAGGAACATTTAGTCAGTCATAGAACAACATCATACAGACACTAACACATGTTCTCTACAGGAACTTTAGTCAGTCATAAAACACATCATACAGACACTAACACATGTCTCTCTACAGGAACATTTAGTCAGTCATAGAACAACATCATACAGACAACACACACATGTTCTCTACAGGAACATTTAGTCAGTCATAGAACAACCATACAGACACTAACACATGTTCTCTACAGGAACATTTAGTCAGTCATAGAACAACATCATACAGACACTAACACATGTTCTCTACAGGAACATTTAGTCAGTCATAGAACAACATCATACAGACACTAACACATGTTCTCTACAGGAACATTTAGTCAGTCATAGAACAACATCATACAGACACTAACACATGTTCTCTACAGGAACATTTAGTCAGTCATAGAACAACATCATACAGACACTAACACATGTTCTCTACAGGAACATTTAGTCAGTCATAGAACAACATCATACAGACACTAACACATGTTCTCTACAGGAACATTTAGTCAGTCATAGAACAACATCATACAGACACTAACACATGTTCTCTACAGGAACATTTAGTCAGTCATAGAACAACATCATACAGACACTAACACATGTTCTCTCAATATCATGAAAACACTAAAATCAGGTGGAATTACAGAAACTGCATTATTTTGTGTGTTTCAGGTCTGCCGTTATACAACAGATAATAGTATATTGCATTGATTACAGATTATGTTTTACACTGCAGTTTCTCTTGAAGCATCTCTACATTTTTCTTTTGCTTGGGTTTAGTTAATACTGCATTTTGGGCTGCAGAAATTCAATACAAAAATGAATGAGCCATCTCAGAGTAGCTTTATGGAATGTACAGTTTATGAAAAAAGGTGACAGAGACAGAATTGTCCTGGTACTCCTCTTCCTCTCCCTCGTGAAGACACATTTTTTTTTTATTTTCTGTGTTCATCTATATTATTCAAATTGGTCCTCTTTTACGGTATGTACTACCATATGGTCATGCGATTTGTGAATTTGTCAGTAAAATCCATTGTTTTGGTCTCGGTTGAGCTTGTGTGTAAAAGAAGTTCAAGCATTTGAAATGTTGTGTTAACTGAATGCCTTTTGTGTCAAAGCAACAAGAAATGTGTTACAGTTTTTTGTTGCTATGCCATTTTTTTTCAATACTTTTAACAACTTTCCTTAACTCTTAACACAGTTAGCACAACATGGGTCTGTGTAGGCTACGCAATTACCACATTTCTTGTCGCTTTGACACAAAATGCATTCAGTTAACACAACATTTCAAAAATGCTTGCCGGTTGTGTGTTGTAGGTGAGTTTTTTTTTTAAGTAAAAGAAATTGCCACAAAACTGTCAGAGAGTGACGCTTCTAAAAATAGACCATTCAAGATGTTCACATCTTTCCAGTTCTAACGCCATTAAGATGAGTTTCAGTTCTTTAAAGTATCACATTTATTGAATGTCTCCAGTAATAGCTTGTGTGTGATCAAAATGTTATGTGTCATGGCTATTTCCATCACAAACCTGAAGTGGGGGTCGCAAAGTAAGATCATTTGTATTGTCGTTCCTGAAACACTTTAGTAGAATGAAACTTCATAAAATCAAACCAATCAGCAGCTAAAGAATGCAATTATAAATAATGTTAAAATACAACATATAAATGAGATGGCAATAAATATGCATGTATATACGCATATCCCACACATACCCTACATCATATGCACACATGCTGTATACGATCAATACATACAAATGTTCAATATTAAATGAATGCATAGTGTAATGGAAGCAAAACTTGTTGTTAATGTGGGCAAATGACACGTTTCAGCCAAAAGCTGTCGTCAGTGTTCACGACTTCTTATTAAATAAGAAGATTACTTATCTGTGAAGGCGTGAGTTTTAGTTTGCTTTGAATTATGGGGGAACTACACACTGAAACTACTGAAATTACTGCAACTTGTATCACTACTACAAACTACTATTTCTAGTCCTTATTCCATTATCTTTTACTGTGACTGTTATTGCCATTGTTCATCATCCCCCCCCCCCCCCGCCACCCCTCCCCAAACCGGCCCCATCAGACACCCACCAAGAGCCTGGGTCTGTCCCTAAAAGGAGTTTTTCCTCGCCATTGTGGCACTAAATGCTTAGACCGGACTTGAGTCCTACAGCCCTGGTATATGTACTTATATACTTTATACCAGGGGTCTTCAACGTTTTTCAGGCCAAGGACCCCCAAACAATGGCGAGATGGAGCGGGGACCCCTAATATATATATTGTATAACATTGTGTATATCAAACTGGTCCTAGTGCCATGTGTGCGTTGATGACTGAAAGACATCTTCTGCCTCCATTTATCTGTTACTACAGTGTGTTGAATTCATGGAATGGGGATTTTAAAGACATTTCAATTAGTGGAAAAAATTGCAGGGGGGGGGGGGGGGGGGGGAATATAAAAAAAAGTCTAATCAACCAAAACTTTCGCGACCCATGCAGTACTCGCGGGAACCCTAGGGGTCGCGGACCCCCTGTTGAAGACCCCTGCTGTATACTATTTGTACCAATTTTCATCAAAACCATTTGGATGTTGTTACATTTATGTAAAAACTACTGGCCTAATTTTTAATAAACATGGCGGAAAGGTCTAGCATTGGCCAAGGAAGACAAGTGTGGAGATTCATTTTCACTTGCGGAAGTTCCATTGGTTGGGATCCCACGTTCGACGTCAACGTTTCCCATTCATGTCTATGGAAGCGGCCGTGCAATGCATTCTGGTATCTTCGCGGGGTAGAGCCTTCTCTTAAAACCTGACCAAAATCTTTTGAACTGACCTTTGTGGATCTGAAATGAAGACAGATTCAGCAACTACAAGGCTTCTTTTTCCTCAACGCTTGTGTTGTCCTCGGGTCAAATTTGGCCCATTTTGAAAAAAAAAACTTTATTAAAAAAATAATAATAATTAAAATAATTAAGAATAATGCGGAACAAGTAAAATAAATGATCAGCCCACTGCTTTCTTTCAATTTTGATGTTTTGTTAAATGTTATGGCATTATAGCTTTGCAGCATTTTGTAACTTTTTCATGAAAGACCATTGAAAAAAGTGACTAAAATGTCCAAAAAAGCTTTAAAAATGTAGGGGAAAAAAACCCACAAAAAATTCAAAAGGTGCAGAACAAAATTGACCAAAACACCAGGGGGGAAAGCAACAAAGGTTCCGAAAAAGACGACCAAAACGTTGAAAAAAAGGTTTCAGTTTTGACCCCGGAAAGCGAAAAAGTTGCACGGTCGACGGGAAGACAACACAAGGGTTCAAACGTTTCCAGTGAGTGAACTATTTTCACAACGTAAGTCGTGTTCCGAACGATCTGCCATGCTGGTCTGTTTTTGAGACGCGTTGGTCCAATCAGCTGCAGCCATCTTGGCCGTTAAAGGGGGTTTTCTTTTCAATGGTCAGTGAAGAGAAACATGGTGGCCAGCCCGTTATGGCGTGCAATGCAAGAAAAACGAGGCGATCCCATCCGTGAAAACAACGCGCATATGGACACGTACCATTAGTTTCACAGCACAGGTACAACTTTTCACCCTCCCTGCTGCCTGTACAAATGGACTGTATTTATACAGCGCTTTTCTAGTCTTAACAACTACTCAAAGCGCTTTTACATAGTCCAGGAACCATTCACCATTCACACACTGTGGCCGAGGCTGCTGGACAAGGTGCCACCTGCTCATCAGATACACACTCACACACATCTACTAACTCGGGGTTCAGTGTCTTGCCAAGTACACTTCAACATGGGACTGTTGAAGTGAACCACCAACCTTCCAATTGGCAGGCAACCGCTCTACCCCTGGGCCACCCGACTCCACGCGAAGAGTAACATCTCCATCTAAAACTACTGGCCCAATGTTCATTTTTCTTGCATTGGCAAGGAAGAACAGGGTGGAAATAATTTTTTTACTTGCATATTTAACATTGGTTAGGATCCCACGGAACAACACAGGCAGATTTCACAAAGAGAAAAGGAGAAATTGGCTGTATAATTTGCTTGTGAGGATGTTTTATGAACCTGAGACCATAAAAAGAGCTGGTCCGGTCCTTCTGTTCTTTGACCCGATGTGTTGGTGGTATAGAGGAACCTGCCAGGTCAGGTGAGGTCGTGTTACACCGCTAACCTGTGCAGTGTATTTCCACTGCAGTGACAGCTGGCAGCAGAGCAGCAACGCTAATTGGCTTTCAAGTGGAATTAGAGATGATCTTTTACAAGCTCCTGCTCTTCTGGTGACAATCAAATCATCTCATCTCTGAAAATAGGAATTAATGAGCTCTCTTATGTAACTGGAAAATGATTAAAATAATGTATTTCTGACATATTGAATCAGGGTAAAAGTTCCTGTGAGAAACACTTTTTTTTCTTTCTTTTTTTCTTGTTGCTGTTTCCACATGTGTGTGCGCTTTATATTTGTTTGAATGCAAACGTCAAGGCAATCCAGAAATGGGACTAACATAACTTCCGATAACTTTACCAATTAAAATATCCGTATTCTAATAAATATGTCCACATTTCTGATTAAATTCAGGATCCATGTAATTGATAAAGAATTAACACCAAGCACTAAATAAAAACCAATAATGATGATTATGATATTTACCCACCTTTTTGATGCAGTGTATGCGTGGCTGGAAATGTTGTCCCCGGTCGGGACGGGCTGTCCTAATTGTCATATCTTCAGACGGATGAAGGCCAAGTCAAATACGAAAGTTCAAATCCTGGTTTGAAATGTGTTACAATATCTGTAGTTCCTGACAGAGAAGTGTGTGCACGTAGTGGGACTTGAACGCACTCCCCCTGGGTGGGGATCGTAAGACAGGATGGGAAGTGGAGATTCATCCACCAATCAGCTGGAGGAAGCCTCTCCCGCCAGCAGTCCCAGAGAAAAGCCTTTCTGGGTGGATCTTAAATTAACTCCAGTGAAAAGAGAGGCATTATAGATCATGTGGCAGAGCTGGATCCTTTGCTTTAGCTGCCTGTGTATGGACGCTAGAGTGTTAGCAAAACAAAAATACTTCAATACGTCCCTGAGACATACTAAGTACCCAGGAGGAAAGGAAAATATTGTGTATTACATACTGTATGTTGACGGATGAGGGAGCTCCGACCCGATGGATCCGGTACCTTCTTCCTTTTTCTTGCCTTTTAGTGAGTTATGTAGTTTTTGGTGTGTGTAATTGATGCACAGTATATATGTGTGTGTGTCTGGATAATCACAGTCAAAATATTGAGGTTGACTCGGAAATTTAGGCTACACCATACATGCATTACCTGCAGGTCTAGGTAACATGCATTACCTGCAGGTCTAGGTAACATGTATTACCTGCAGGTCTAGGTAACATGCATTACCTGCAGGTCTAGGGGACATGCATTACCTGCAGGTCTGGTACCAGTGCTTACCTGCAGGTCTGGTACATGCATTCCTGCAGCCTAAGTAATCTATTACCTGCAGGTCTAGGGTATGCATTACCTGCAGGCTTAGGTAACATGCATTCCTGCGGTCTAGGGTACACTGCATTACCTGCAGTCCTAGGTAACACATTACCTGCAGTCCTATTCCATTGCGGATACCTGCAGGCCTAGGTAACATTTATTACCTGCAGTCTAGGGACATGCATTCCTGCGGTCTAGGGACATGCCATTACCTGCAGGCCTAAACAGCATTACCTGGCGTCTAAGTACCATGTATTACCTGCAGGCCTAGGTAACATGTATTACCTGCAGTCTAGGGACTGCATACCTGCAGTCTAGGTACATGCATTACCTGCAGGTCTAGGTAACAGTTTACCTTCAGTTCTAAGGGACATGCATTACCGCAGGTCTAGGTAACTGCATTACCTTGCAGGCCTAGTACATTATTTACCTGCAGGTCTAGGGGACATGCATTACCTTCGAGGTCTAGGGGACATGCATTACCTGCAGGCCTAGTAACATGGATTACCTGCATGCTAGGTAACAGCATACCTGCAGGGCCTAGGTAACATGTATTACCTGCAGGTCTAGGTAACGTGCATTACCTGCAGGTCTAGGAAACGTGCATTACCTGCAGGTCTAGGTAACGTGCATTAGCTGCAGGTCTTGGTAACATGTAGTTTTGGGGTGGCAGTAGCTCAGTCCATAGGGAGTTGGGTTGGGAACCGGAGGGTCA
>NC_045747.1:33973910-33977007 GCF_008692095.1 Etheostoma spectabile | reverse complement strand
GTGTGTGTGTGTGTGTGTGTGTGTGTGTGTCTACTAATAAGTGTGGACACAGAGTGTCAAATTGTAATTTCCCCATTGGGGATTAATAAACAGATTAAAATTAAATTAAAAATTTGTATCTACAGGTCTAGGTAACATGTATTACCTGCAGGTCTAGGTAACCGCGGGTCTCGGTATTCCCACGGGAGTCTCAAAAAATTATCACCCTCTAACCCACAGACATTCCTCCATTAGTGATGTCACTAATTGAGAAAACCAACCCAGTTTTTCATCTGTGCTACCCATTGGTGCTGCCTGAGCAGGCACAGCACGCAGTAGGAATTTGATTGATTAATCACAACAGAGTGGGCCAGCTGACCAATCAGAGCAGACTGGGCATTTCAGGAAGGCGGGGCCAAGAGCTCAGACAGAACAGACTTGTTGGAGATGTGACAGGCCTGCGCAAAATTGATCACCGGCGATCACCGCCAAATGCATGCTGGGTAGATTTGTATCCAACTTGATCCCGACTCGCTCTGACATCATGCGGGCTCTCAGCTAATCTAACAGCTGATTGGTTCAGAATACGGTGACCATACTTTGATTTCCAAAAAAAGAGGACACTCGAGACACAAATTCAGACAGGCGTCTCAGAGGTTAATAAACATGCTTTATTATGCCTCATTGGTACAAAATAACTTATGTAACAAAATCAAATCGGTAACAACCTGAAACAAAATAATATCTCTTTTCAAATAAATAAATAAATATGAAATAATGTATATGACCTCTTCTGTGTCAGCTTCAAAATCCAACTTCAACTAAATACCTCTCAAAACCTTTTCAATGTAATAAGATTTTTTGTGTGAGCTTTGAGATCTCTAGCATCTTTATTAGACACTGAAACATATGTACTATTATACTATATAATAAAATATAATATATATAAGGCAGCCTCTTGGGAATTACATCACGCAACAAAGTACCGTAGTACTGTGTGCAAAGCGCAAGTAAATTTAAGTACATGCTTAATGCAAATGGTCCCATGAAAAACAGTGAAAATCAGACATTTTCATGAATTTATGACCCCCCCCCCACCCCGGACGCCCCGGACAGTAAGTAGAAAGTGGACATGTCCGGGCAAAAGAGGACGTTTGGTCACCCTAGTTCAGAATCAACTCAACAGGATGACCTTTTACATAAACTTGTGGTTGAAACTTGTAATGGATTGAATCCAAAATTGACTGATTTGTATTTTTAATTAAATACATTTTCTCATACCAACATTTTGTGGGCTATTTGTAACAACTTTTTTTTTAATGTATTTGTGTCCATCACTGCCAATACCAAAACCACCAAGCAAACCTGGGGTCAGGCAGCTTATGTCATGAAAGTCATAAATTAGAATGATTAATCTTATCGCTGCTAACTTTTCATACGTGTATTTATTAAAGTCAAGTTTTGAACTATCTGTTGAACTGAGTCCAATTGGTCAGAGAGAGAAGGTGCTACAGCAATCTGTGCGACCCGCCCAAACATTGAAGCATGGGCGCGCTCACGAACTTCCTCGTGAGCGTGCCTCACCCATCACTGTACTCTCTTGCTGCGTTCACGTACATTTGAAAAGAACTTATTTTGACGCACATTAGCAACGCCTTGTAACCACGCATGTGACCATAGACTTGTATGCAGTCTTCGCATGTGACAGACAAAATTAGGCTAATTTAGACCTCGTTCAACTAAACCTTTTTTTTTTTTTTTTTTTTTTTTTACTTGATAACGTTTTACGCATAAACCACGTATCAAAATTTCAAAAATGGGTAGATCGGTATTTTTGTTAAATATTTGGTCATATGTGGAGGTAAGACACATCGGTTATTTGTGTATGAGTAGTGTGACCAGAATTTAATTTATTGGAGAAATCAAAGTAGGCCAATTTTCTTTTAAAACATTACCCATTTCCCACACATTTTCCTTGAGATTATTATTATTATTGTTATTATTATTATTTTACATTTACATTTAGATTAGCTTCCGTTCAGTATTTGCACTTTTGATTGCGATGGTTGAACCACACTGGTGAAAAGTTATATTGAAGTGGATTCCTACGACACGTGAACGCAGCAGCGGACTGGGAGCTCAGCCCTCCTCGCTGTCTGTATCGATGAAGTTGTTTCAAAGATGGCGGATTTCCTGCCGTCCCGCTCCCTTTTATCTGTATGTTTCCCTAACTGTCTGCTTACAAGCGGCGAGGTAGAACAGTTGCGGAAATCTAAAGAGATAGATAAGTGTATTAATCGAGATAAGACTTATGTCAAAAGGTTAGTTAAGATTCTATTACTTGGGGCAGGCGAGAGCGGCAAGTCCACTTTCCTGAAGCAGATGCGCATTATCCATGGGCAGGACTTCGATCAGAAGGCCAAAGAAGACTTCAGAGCCACGATTTTTAGTAATGTTATTAAAGGTAAGAGCACACTGAGCAGCCATTGTATTTAATATGTTGAAGCGGGCTGGTTTTGACCTCTGTATTGGCCGTTTGCTTTTGGGTGTAAAGAGTGGGAAGTTGGTGGCCATGCTAGCTGCGGCTGAACCCATCGGTGAGGCACTTTTCTGTGTTCGACAAAGCTAGTGTGGTTAGCGGGTTAGCGACCGAGAAACGCCCATGTTATTCGTGTTGGTCGACATGGGGGACGGTAGCGCGTGCAGTTGGCTCCTTGTTTGTGTTTTTTCAGAGTTTCCCAGATTTTTGTGTTGTTGTGTTCAGTCAAAGGCAACGTCCACAATGGTTTGACATCCTAGTGTTCGCCCCAATGGCTGCTGTTATCACCGAGACATATCCCTGTGGTGTACGGAGAGAACATGACACTAAAGCCTGTTTACTGTACACATGCCTATCATTAAATGGGCAGCCTTATCTAGTAGTAGTTTAGTCTGTAGGGAGTTGGGTTGGGAACCGGAGGGTCGCCGGTTCGAGTCCCCATACGGACCAAAGTATGATGGTGGACTGGTAGCTGGAGAAATGCCAGTTCCCCTCCTGGGCACTGCCAAGGTGCTCTTGAGCAAGGCACCGAACCCTCAACTGCTTGGGGCCTTTCCATGGGCACCCCCCCCCCCCCCC
>NC_045747.1:33969640-33973900 GCF_008692095.1 Etheostoma spectabile | reverse complement strand
ACACACACACACAGACACACACACTCTGACATCTCTCTATTTAGTGCATGTATTACTGAGCATGTGTGTGTAATAACAAGAGAGTGTAAACTGTAATTTCCCCTTGTGGTATTAATAAAGTACACATTATCTAACTGAACTAACGTTGACTGTAACACTGGACCCAGCAGCCTCAATGTTTTTGTAATTCACAGTAAGATCCAAGCTTCATCTTAATAATAATAATAATATTGTATACTTTATGAATCCCGCAAGGGGAAATTACAATTACAACCTTGGCAGTGCCCAGGAGGTGAACTGACACTTCTCCAGCTACCAGTCCACCATCATACTTTGGTCCATATTGGGGACTTGAACCAGCAACCGTCCGGTTCCCAATCAACTCCCTATAGACTGAGCTACTGTAACCCAAGTCATCTGACATTACAATATGAAACTGTTTGCAGGCTGTTGGCTGTGACGTTACAGAGCTGGAATGTTAAATATTATCGCTTTTTAAAATGACGTCTGGTTTCTCTTAATGTCTGAATCCACCTGTTTGTGCTGAGTTTATGAAAAGTGGGACATATTGTGTTACAGTACAGATGGACAGGTTGGCCAGTAGTTTCTGCTGCCCTCTAAAAGATACAGAATCCCTTCACTAACTTTTCTACTAAATGACTTCATGAATGAGCCAATAAAGTTGTGCATTGCTTTGAGATGTACCCACAACAATGTTCAGGTTGCATTAGGGGCCGTTAACTTTTGGTATTAACCTGGGTCATGGTGGAGGGAAATCCCATACAGACATGCTGCTGCCTTAAATGAGTCAGAGTAACCAAAGTAGCAAACCTGCATGGTAAATCACAATCACACCACTACTCTGGTCATTCATTCAAAACATTTTCATACCAATACCGTGACTTTGAAACCGGTTCCTGAACATTACGGCACAAATGTTTGTATTTATGTTCCAGCTCCGACTACGTGACCCGTCTCTGTGCAACGTTGAGTTCTTCCTGCGTGACTCTACAACGTGTAACGTTAGACAGCCAATCACAGACATTATCAGATCTTAGTAGAAGCGTGCTGATTGGCTCACTTATGCTGATGAGATTCACTCCTTAGGTATTGAATGACAAGGCATTTTTTGAAACTCGATACAAAGAAGCCAATTTGGTTGAGTACTTAAAAAGTATTTTATTTGGTACCCCGACCTACTGTTACAGCCAATCGGCACACGACCGAGAGTGCGGTACAGGAAGTTGAGCACAGAAACAAAATAAAACATCCTGGTTATTTTCAAAATAAAATAGAGAGTGCTCATGGTGGATCATGTTTCCCTGCACTACACCTTGAAAACAGCACAGTTGTTACCCCCTCTACTCCTCTGGATGGAAACTAACGGGTGGTGGTTTTGTGATTCTATTCTACTCTACGTGATCTCGCGAGATCTCGTGGGTCCGCGTGACTTCAGCTGTCAGTCATGGCCGCAGCCGTTCCCACGACAAATCCGGACCTGGTGTGTATCGACGGATGCTGGAGCACGGAGCCGATCCGCAGCCGCTCTGTAACTGGTGCAAATTAAGAGTGTGTGAGAGAGAGAGAGAGAGAGAGAGAGAGAGGGAAAGTGAGAGAGGGAAAGCGGGGCAAAGAGGGGCCGAGAGAATCCAGGCACAAGTGTTTTAAATAGTAACAAATAAATCAGACATGAGTTGAGTCTCTATTTGATGGGGATTGATGGGAGAAAGGGGATCTTCAAGGGTAGGCCGAGTTCGACGAGAGGTCACCGCTGCCCATTTGGAGGCCGGTCCTCCCAAGTGTTGGACCCCCTCCCGGGAGGTCCATCACGGGTGGGCTCAGTTCGCTAAAACTAGTAATAATTGAAATGCAAATCAGCACGGCATGGTCTGGCTCGGCACAGCCAAAAGGGCCAGTAGAAAAAAAGCTGCCTGTGGATACTTGGCATACATGGTAAACTTCCATTAAAGGGTTGAGAAATTACTTTTGGTGGTGGGCAGTGCAGGATATGATGTCTGGGTTCAGTAATATACTAGTCAAACAAAGGTTTATGAACTATTAATTGAAAAAAAGACTACATAACAAGATAATTTTAAATAGCTATAACTATTTAGATATTAAACACCAGACTAGAAGATGATACAGATGAAGTGTAGCTGTGCTTTCTCAAAGAAAATGTATGCCTCAGCAGAAAAAAAAAACCTGATTAACATTACCCAGAGCTGAAATGTTGTATTAAAGTGCCCACATTATGAAAAACAAAAATCTTTTTCTGGGATTTGGGGGGTTATTTCGTGTCTCTGGTGCTTCCACGCGCATACAAACTTGGAAAAAAACCATCCATGCTGTTTTGAGTGAGATCCGGTTCCACAAGTGGACCTGGTCTAGAAGACTGACTGCAGCTGATTGGACGAACGCGTCACATGGGTCTGGTTTCTCCGGGCATCCAAAGCCGGACTGTCATGGCGGCTCGTTCAGAATACCATCTCATATTTTACTAAAACAGATCCCCGATACGGGTTTCTGAAAATTATGGGGAGAAATCGTCCGTGACAATGACAATATTGCGACAATAATTTAGTGTTGACCATTTGGTGCTTTAACAAAATGTTATTTACACAACGGGATTTTTGATAAATATTCTCCAGAAATGATGTAATGACTTAGTGGGTAGAGGTAAATAATAAATAATAAGTTCATCAGTTCATGACATCACTTTACTGTAATGCAGCCTTTAAAACCAGGTAAAGACAACACTTACCATATTACAATAAGACGATATTTAGTCTCATATTGCGATATCGATATATCGATTTATTGCCCAGCCCTAACCTTGTGTATATTTTCAATCTCTAATTGTTATTAATATTCCGTCATTGCCCTGAACTGCCTTTTATATTTCAGATATCAGACCATACTGATATTGCACTATTCCTTCCCTCTTTTTAATTGTTATTGTATTTTTTATTTTTTTATTTCTAAATTCCATTGTATTTTTATACTGTATACTTAACAGTGTATATATATATATTTTTTGTATTTCTCACTGGGCTTTCTGTTTGTTCTCATATGTTAAGTGAGTGTTGTACCTTGAGAGCGAAGTTTAACCAGAGTCAAATTCCTTGTAAATAGTGAGGGGCTAAAGGCCATGACCCCCCGCGCAACCTGAGAAACCAGCTGACATGCTCGGTCAGAAGGCGGGCACTGCCGGCAGTCAGACTCAAATGACCAATCTGATTGGTGGAGAGCTATCTTGGAATGATTGGAAGTCTCTCTAAATCTGACGGAAATCTTTCAAGCTGACACTTTATGGATTTGATTTGAGTGAGGTGGTGTGTGTGTGTGTGTGTGTGTGTGTGGGTGTGTGTGTGTGTTGTGTGTGTGTGTGTGGTGGGTGTGTGTGTGTGTGTGGTGTGTGTGTGTGTGTGGGTGTGGTGTGTGTGTGTGTGTGGTGTGTGTGATGTGTGTGTTGTGTGGTGGTGCTGTGTGGGATCCCAGACGCCTCCCGATACAGTATCATCACGATACAATATTATTGGGATTTTACACATATTGCAATTAATGACCTTTTTTCCAACTTCCAATTTTTCCCAATTTCAAATGATATCCCCAAAAGGAAACTTATAAACAATAACAGTTTTATCTAAAAAGATGAATTTCTCTTTGTTAATATCACTTCAGTTTTATTGCTGCAACATGGGACAAACTGACCACCACATATGTAATATATCATAAAAGATCCATACTTGGCACCTGTGTATCGATGCAGTATTGCCACTGAAAATATCGCGATACTATGCTGTATCAATTTTTTTTCCCCCACCCCTAAGATGAAGATGGAGCTGCTGCTGCTCGGCCGATTTCTCCTAAAAATTTTCAGAAACACATATTGGGGATCTAGCGTAAAATATGAGATTACATTCTGAACGAGAATGACGAGTGAACGAGTCACAACCCATGTGACGCGTTCGTCCAATCAGCTGCCATCAGCAGTCGGCGTGGCTTTGGTGTGTTCCGACGCACGTTTTTTTGTCCAACTCGGGGAGTTTGATTTATTAGTTTGTTATTTATTTATTATTAATAGCCGATTTATAATTCGACGGCCTTTTCTGCCGACGGTCAGCAGTCTGGGTAGTGTGTCCAAAGTTTCGAATCAGTTCAAATGGGATTAAAAGGAAAATTCTGTACGGTCTCTCTACTGCAAAATGATATATACTAATATAATACTGTAACTGGATTCAATTTTTTTTTTTTTTTTTT
>NC_045747.1:33966210-33968871 GCF_008692095.1 Etheostoma spectabile | reverse complement strand
AGTGAAAAATCAACTGTACCAAACACGGAAGTGGACCACACACACACACACACACACACACACACACACACACACACACACACACAGACCTGTGATTTTACTGTACGTTGATATACTGTTTTTGATTTCCTTTTATTTTTTTAAATGTACTTTATATATTTTAGTTGTATGTGAGAGAGAGAGAGAGAGAGAGAGAGAGACTGTTTTTGTTGTTTTTCACAATTCAGATATATGAATCTTAGTTGATCAATTCACTTACTGTACATATGCCCTTGGCAGGAAACAACATTTTTATGTGGCATTAGCTTCTTATATGTACTAAAAGAACCACATGTCAACCATGCATGCTAGTGTAGCCTGTTTTGGAGACTAGAGAAATGGACAGTCTTGACTAAGATACATTTCCGACACGTTTCCCTCCGGCGTCAGGTATTCGAGTGTTGGTGGATGCTCGAGAGAAACTACACATCCCATGGGGCAACCCGTCCAACCAGCGGCACGGAGACACCATGATGGCGTTTGACACCCGCTCGGTAATGGCCAACGGTCACGGCATGGTGGAGCACAAAGTTTTCCAGCACTACCTGCCCTCCATCCGGGCCCTGTGGGCCGACCAGGGCATCCAGAACGCCTACGACCGCCGCAGAGAGTTCCAGCTGGTAAGTACGCACGCTGACCAGTGCCAACATTAGGGGGGTGTTCTGTACGAAGCCCCAGACATGACATCTGAAAAAATAAAATAATTCGTGGCCACAAAATACTAATTTCTGGCTACGAAATACTAATTTGTGGCCATAATATACTAATTTGTGCACAGCCACAACATACTAATTTATGGCCATGATATACTAATTTGTGGCCATAAGATGCTAATTTGTGGCCAATAAATACTAATTTGTGGCCAATAAATACTAGCAAGTAAGCACAAAATGACTAATTAGTGGCCACAAACATAGAATTAGTTGCCACACAAAATAGTGTTTTGTGGCCGCAATTAGAATTTCCTGGCCCAAATTAGTAGTTTGGCCAAATTACGTGTGGCCACAAATTAGATATTATGGCCACAAATATGTTTGTGACCACAAATTAGTATTTAGTTGCCAAAAAAATAGTATTTATTGGCACCAAATTAGTATTCGTGGTCACAATTAGTATATTATGGCCACAAATAGTATAGTGGCACATATTAGCATCTTGGCCACAAATTAGTCGGTTGTGCTGTGCACAAATTGTATATATCGGCCACAATTAGTATTTCGTATACCAGAAATTAGTATTTTAGTGCCACAAATTAGTATTTAGTTGCCAAAAAATTAGCATCTTATGGCCACAAATTAGTATTTTGTGGTCACAAATTAGCATATTATGGCCACAAATTAGTGTTTAGTGACCACAAATTAGTATTTAGTTGCCAAAAAATTAGTATTTATTGGCCACAAATTAGTATTTCGTGTCACAATTAGTATATATTGGCCACAAATTAGTATTTAGTGGCCACAAATGCATCTTGGCCACAAATTAGATTTGTGGTCACATTAGTAGATTATTGGCCACAAATTAGTATGTTATTGGCCAACAAATATAATTGATGGCACAATTAGAATCTATGGCACATAAATTAGTATGTTGTGGTTGCACAAATTAGTTATTATGGCCAACAAAGTAGTATTTTAGCCAAATTAGTATTTTATGCCACAAATTAGTATTTAGTTGCCAAAAATAGCATCTTATGGCCACAAATTAGTATTTTGTGGTCACAAATTGATATCTATGGCCACAAATCAGTTGTTTTAGTGACCCAAAATTAGTATTAGTTGCCAAAAAATTAGTATTATGGCCACACATTAGTATCGTGGTCCAAATTAGGCATTGATGGCCACAAATTAGTTTAGTGCCACAAAATTGCATCTTATGGACACAAATTAGTAGTTGTGGTAAAAATTAGATATTATTTGGCACAAATTAGTATTATTGGCAACAAATAGTTATTTATTTGGCCACAAATTAGACATCTTATGGCCAAGCAATTAGTATTGTGGTGTGACACAATGCTTAGTATTATGTGCACAAAGTAGTCGTTCGTAGGCCAGAAGATAGTATAGTTGCCACAAATTCAGATTTAGTGCCACATAAATGCATTCTTATGGCCAACATGTATGTATTTTGTGGTCACAAATAGCATATTATGGCACAATTTAGCCACGTTCGTGCCACAAATTAGTATTAGTTGCCCAAAAATTAGTATTTATGGCACAAATTAGATTTCGTGGTCACAAATAGTATATTATGGCCACAAATAGTATTTAGTGACCACAAATTGCATCTTATGGCCCAAATTAGTTTTGGGTCACCAAATTAGTATGTTGGCCACAAAGTAGTATATTGGCCACAAATTAGTATTTATTGGCCACAAATTAGAATCTTAGGCCATAAATTAGTATGTTGTGGCTGTGCCACAAATTAGTGTATTTATGGCCCAAATTAGTATTTCGTAGCCAGAAATTAGTATTTATTGCCAAAAATTGATTTATTGGCACAAATTAGTCTTTGGCCACAAAATTATTTGTGGCCAATTAGCATATTATGGCCACAATTCGGTTTAGGCCACAAATTAGTATTTAGGGGCCAAAAAAAATAGTATTTATTGGCAAAAAAAATTAG
>NC_045747.1:33963936-33966185 GCF_008692095.1 Etheostoma spectabile | reverse complement strand
ACCTATATTGTGGCCACAATTTATTTATTTTTGCCACATGTCATTTCTGGGGCTCCGTAGTTCTGTATCAGTCCGGAACCAAACGTCCCTAACAGATTCCTGGTGCAGGGCTTTGATGCTGTATACACGTCTTAAGGGTTGAGGGCAGAGGTGGGTCACATAGAATGCGGTTCTGGTGTTCTGGTTTAGCCAAATCTCCGACCCAGTGTTCAACAATACGGGCATAAACAGAACATCCCACTTTCCCGTTTCGACGTATCATAGATGACGTTATTGTTCTCTTGTCCCGTCGGAGAACACTTGATGATGATTTGAATGTGCCGATGTCCAATCAAGATTTGAGTCGGTGCTTGATGCTTTTAACTTTTTCCTTTTTTACACTTTTTACAGCAACACTAGAGAAATTTTTGTACCTTTTTTAAAATAAAGTTTCCAAACAGTTTTCAGTTCATCAGCTGGTAACAGGGTGAATTTGACTTCTGCATCCTCTTTGCATTGCTCTACCGGCTATAACCACACTATATGCAAAATCGGGTAGCGGATCTGTAGTTCCAGTGAGACAGCGGTAAAGGACAATTCCGCTTCTAACCTGTAGAGAAGAAGAGGAAAAGTGCTTTGGTGTTGCTCTAAAGGTTCTATTTTTGTCATTTGATGCTCTTTGGTGGTGCTTTTATCAACTCTTTTGGCGTTTTTTTAAAGCTGTTGTTTTTTTGTTTTTTTTACTTCAGAGTTTGATTTCTACATTTTCTTTACATTTTTTATGTCTTTTTTTTCCAGTGCTATTGACGTTTTTTTCAGGGGTTTTTTAAATCCTAAAAATAAATTGTATAGGTGCCAGTAAAAGTAGAATTCTTTTTTTCACTTTCCTGAACAGACAAGTTAAAGAAAAACCTAAAACGTCTCATATTGTAAAAATTTAGATTTTTATTTATTTATTTATTTTCATAATAAAGCTGGTCGAGGTGCTATAAAAATACTGTGAAAGTATCAAAATGCTCAATCTACAGAAAAATGCGCACTGCTCCTGTTCAGAAACTTTGCCTTTAAACGCACCATCAGGTCTTCCTGTACATTTTCGATGTCACAATTATATGATATTTTGGTAGAAAGTTAGTTATTTCCCGGCTGCAATAACGGCAGAAAGACTGAGAGAGCACAGATGCAAAACACCCGGAAACGCTGACCAATCAGAGCAGACTGGGCTGTTTCCGGAGGGAGGCTTAAAGAGACAGGCGCTAAAACAGAGCATTCAAACATTGCATACAGGTAAATTCAGACATACATATTTTTTTTTTTTACATTAAAGCATGTAAAAAGGTACCATTCAATATGACACCCATGATGCTTTCTTTTATCTCTATTTGCATGTCCAAAGATTACTTGTGACAAGTTGTGAGTAGCTTGAGGGGACAGTACAGAGGAGTGGACAGACGAACAGTGACAGCTACATAATAAAGGCTCGTCCTCATAGGGGACGGAGCCGGCCTGCAGCTGCTGAGCGCACACAGACGGACACAGACAAGCTAATGAAAGGTTTCTTCTCTCTGTCCCTCGGCCTCCCTACGCCCTTCCTTCCTCCAGCTCTCCCTCACTGCTCTCCACAAGTTTACATTGTGTGCTCCCAGGATAATGATCTTTAACCGTCCTGCAGGGAGTCTAGCTGGCCAAGCATCTGTTTGGAGCAGCGGAGATTTAAAGAGCGGTTAGCTCACTGTGCCTTGGTCTTTCTAATGTTACCCTGTTAGTGCATGTATAATCATTCTGTTACGCCTCTACGTGCTTCCACTACTGATTTCCTATTTCCTACAACAACGTATCCTTTAAAACATGTTATGCTCTGTACAAGGAATGCATTTGATGTCACCACAGTCACTATGTGTTCTTCCCCAACAAACACACAGTTGTCAGGATCTGTCAGCAGGATTGAGTCTGTCCACCACTGCCAATGTCCAAAAATCCAAACCCTTCATAAAAGGGCTGAAACGATTCGCCGACGTAGTCATCGATTTACGTAAATGCATCGGCACAAAGGATTTGCGTCGACGCGTCGGGTCTAAAAAAGAACAGTTTTGCAACCCATTCAATCAAAATATGTTAAATCACGTCAAAAACGGTGTCTGTGGGCTTCCGGCGGCGCGAGGACGAGCTGTCGCAGGCCGTGGTAAAGTTGGATTTATATTGGAAGGTAGGGCTGCACGATTACGGCCAAAACGATAATCGCGATTATTTTGATCAAAATTTTGATCGCG
>NC_045747.1:33963730-33963926 GCF_008692095.1 Etheostoma spectabile | reverse complement strand
CTCACGATTATTTGTTGATTTTAACCAAAACAAATTTTACCGTCACATAGGCTATTTATAACTGGAGAGGGAGTGTGATGGACTCTACTCACAGCTAAGCACGGGTCGAACGGCGGATACACGCGTCGTGTGTATGAAATGTCTGTATCTTCACTGCGCTGCATTTTTATGAACTGTGATATTCTGGCCATGGGTC
>NC_045747.1:33963443-33963720 GCF_008692095.1 Etheostoma spectabile | reverse complement strand
CTGGTCCAGGTCCAGCAGGCTCCGTCTCCCACGCTGTTACTCTACCAACTGGTTAGTTGCATTCAATAACTTCTTCTGTGTTCTTCGCCGTGGCGGCCGCGATAGATACAGGTTTGCCCCCTCATATTTAACAATATCCAGCTGTGTTAATAACAATTTAAAACTGTAGACAAATGTCAGAAGTGTGGACCCGAGCTGTCTGGCCGGGCTGCGCGGAGAGTAGACGAAGGAGAGCTGAGGAGAGATCCTACACAGGCACGGCTTCACAGACGAAATG
>NC_045747.1:33963329-33963433 GCF_008692095.1 Etheostoma spectabile | reverse complement strand
CAAAATTAAACCATATCCATATAAACCGCACTGCAGCGGATGCGAGGACGTTAGCACCGGTGCGTCCTAGAGGAGCTAACGGCTAACAGACGCTACTAGCACCA
>NC_045747.1:33946617-33963319 GCF_008692095.1 Etheostoma spectabile | reverse complement strand
CTGGTCACTGCTGTTGTCTGAAAAACAACAGACGGGACAATATGTTGCGTTTACTGGCAAACTGGTAAACCTTGAGACCGACTTATGACCGCCTGCTATCTGTTGAGTTCTCCTCCCGTTACTCTGTCCTCCGTGACTGTCTACATCTAGAAACTAAGCTGCGCGGTGCAGGGATCAACTGACTGGCTGAAGTCTATGGAGCGGTAGATGCGCTATGCAAAAAACCCGGAGCGTTCTGTAAAATGACGCTTTTAAAAAAAAAAATCGCTCGATCACGCAAATTTGATCGTGGGAAGTCAAAATCGTGATCGCGATTAAAATTCGATTAACTTTGCAGCCCTATTGGAAGGTCAAACTAAAGAATAGTTTTTTCGAATGTGTTGACTTTCCATCGTCCAATAGAAAACCAACTTCGCCACGGTCTGCCACAGCGAGTCTGCTGCGGAGTGGCGGCCCCGCATCCTGGCAAAGACTGGAGCAACTGAGCTGTGAAAGGGAAAAGGGAAAGGAGGAGGAAGATGACAGGGAGGAAGAGGAGGCTGCAGATTCAGAGAGAGGGACAGAAGCAGAAAGTGATCAGGAGGATGAAGATGACAGGGAGGAAGATGAGGCTGCAAATTCAGAGAGGGGTACATAGGTAGAGAGGGATCAGGGGGAGGCAGATGAAGATTACAGGGAGGAAGAGGAGGATGCAGATTCAGAGAGGGACAGAGACAGAGGGATCAGGAGGATGAAGATGCAGATTCAGAGAGAGGGACAGAGACAGAGGGATCAGGAGGATTAAGATGCAGATTCAGAGAGAGGGACAGAGACAGAGGGATCAGGAGGATGAAGATGCAGATTCAGAGAGAGGGACAGAGGTAGAGAGGGATCAGGAGGATGAAGATGCAGATTCAGAGACAGAGGGATCCGGAGGATGAGGATGCAGATTCAGAGAGAGGGACAGAGACAGAGGGATCCGGAGGATGAGGATGCAGATTCAGAGAGAGGGACAGAGGTAGAGAGGGATCAGGAGGAAGATGAAGATGACAGGGAGGAAGAGGCCAGTTGTAAGGCCCTTTAAAATAAAACAATAAGAATGTGGTGGTGGAACAGTGGATATGACACATGCCTTTAATGTGGGAGATCTGGGTTTGATTCCCACTGCGATATATCAACGGATGTGTCCCTGAGCAAGGCACTCAACCCCTAGTTGTTCCAGAGGTGTGTGACCTCTGATGTATAGCAATTATAAGTCACTTTGGATAAAACGGGTCATCTAAATGACATGGAATGTATGATATTAGTCCGCCGATTGTGAAAAAAAAACATGATCTACATTAAAGTACATGCAACAGTGTAGCCAATGGTTTACTTTTACTCCATACACACTAATGGCCTGCTTCATGGCTGGTGATGATTTCACATTTTCCATATTAGAAATAATCTCATATTAGACACATTAACAACATAACACATTAACAGTTATGAAGCGGCTGTAGACGGGGATGTTCACTCCTTGGTTCATAAAATACCGTAATCAAGTATGTTAGTTAAGTATTCTACCAACTGTTCCATCCATTAATCAGATAATAAATAATTTTGCTTTAGAGTAAAAAGCAATAGTAAATATACAGAGAGTTTTCCTTTTTTTTAGAAAGAGCAAAGTTTGCATAAATAATATACAATAACAGGGATAAACGCTAATATTTTTAAGCAGCAGCCACTGACTCAAGAAGGCTCTCAGGATACACACTACTGTTTATGTACACAAGTGAGACATATTGAGTACGTAGGGCACAGTATGAGATTCAGGACGCAGCAATCAAGTCAGAATTTTGAGGAAAAAAGTCACTAATAAGTCTTTCTCTTTCTCTTTCATCCAGGGTGAGTCAGTCAAGTATTTCCTGGACAATTTGGAAAAGCTCGGCCAGACGGTAAGTCCCGCCCCTTCTTCAGAGGCTCCACTAATCACAGGGCCCCTACAGGCAGGGCGGCTGATGCAGCAGATTTGGGGCTAGTTTGTTGAAAGGAGAAGTGAAAGCGTGGTCTTCCTGTCCTCCGGTCCTCCTGTCCCTCCATGTAGCCGCCTGCTAGCACAGCTCGCTGTCGAGCTGGAGGTACTGCTAGGGGAAGACAAACACTGTGACACATTAGGGGTGCACGATTCAAAAAATGTCCCCATTTGATACAAGACTAGATTTTTAGGCTCATGATTCGATTCAAAATCTCTTTCAATCTCTTTCTCAATTAAAAAAAGAAAAAAAAAAGAAAAAAAAAAGATTCAAAGTATGTACAGTACATGTAATTACTTTTCCCATGTGATAGTATAAACGCCGTTACAAAACAAAAACATAAAAAAAAAAAGAATCGATTTTTGTAATTCTATGAAATGATTTTGAAACGGCAGTATTTGGCACTTCCCTAAATTTTGGCATTGGTTTAGCCAATCCAGGATGTATAAAACAAAGAATTCAAAAGCCTGCTTACATCAGCCAGCAGAATAAGGGACAAGATATGGTTCATAACCACACTGCTAATCAGAATCAGCTTTATTTGCCAGGTATGAGGACACATATGAGGAATTTTTCTTTGGAGCATCGTTGCTCACACTGTGCTTACACAATACAAAACAACCAAAACAAAAAATATACACACTAATACATATACACAATATATACATACTCTAAGCAGAAACAATATAGAGGCATGAGTGAACGAAGAGATTCAATAAAATTATTTAAATGTGGAGCATAGTGCAAGGATACTGGTAGTATTATGTTATTATATTACAATATGAACAGTTTGAACATTATGGACAGTTCTGAAATAGGAAATAAGAATGATGAATAAATAACAAATAATAAGTGAGATGTGAGAAAGGGAATGGTGAGTAAATAGTAAATAAATAAGTGAGATATGAGAATGATGAATAGTACTAAATAAGTGGAATAATAAGTGGAACCAGTAAACCGGTGCTGTAGAGACAGTGATTACTGGGTTATTGACCAGAATTGAATAATAATAATAATAATAATAATAGTTTCAGCTGTCCATTTAGCCCATTACAATTAACTCAGAGTCAATCTGTAACACTAGTCACCTGTTGGGAATAATTAATGCTTTCTGACACAATCTCTATGCCTGAAAATATGCAACAACTGCAAGTTTATTTGGCATTATAAGTGTCACAGTTGAAAGAAGGTTAGGACCAAAACGCAGAGACGAGGACGGCAGGCAGGCGGGCAGGAGAAGGTAAACCAGGATTTATGTAACAAAAAGGGTTCCAGAGGTCCAGAAAACACAGGGATCAGGTGGCAAAAACAAGAGACTCAAGGGAACAAAGTAAAAAAAAAAGCCCAAAATCCAACAAGACCAAAAGAGAAAAGCAAAAACCAAAAACTGGATGCGGGAGAAACAGCGACTGGGAAAGACTCCCAGGGAAGGTCAGGACACCGACTGACAGGACAAAACGGAACACAGAGGTTAAATACAAGAGGAAACGAGGAACAGGTGACACGTTAGGTGGATCACATTTGGGCGAGGCAGGACAATCAGACAGACACTCACAGAGGAACACAAGACAGGGACAGCAACACCAGACGCAAACACAAGGAGACACGAAAAGACAAGACAGGGACAGCAACACCAGACGCAAACACAAGGAGCAGAGCAAGACAAGACAGGGACAGCAACACCAGCCGCAAACCAAGGAGAACAAGACAAGACAGGGACAGCAACCACCAGACGCACAACACAAGGAGACAAGCACAGACAGGGACAGCAACACGACACAAACACAAGGAGACAAGACAAGACAGGGAGCAGAACAACAGACGCAAAAACAAGGAGACAAACAGACAGGGAACAGCAAACACCAGACACAAAACACAAGGAGACAACAAGACAGGGACAGCAACACCAGACACAAACACAAGGAGACAAGACAAGACAGGGACAGCAACACCAGACACAAACACAAGGAGACAAGACAAGACAGGGACAGCAACACCAGACACAAACACAAGGAGACAAGACAAGACAGGGACAGCAACACCAGACGCAAAAACAAGGAGACAAGACAAGATAAGACAGGGACAGCAACACCAGACACAAACAAGACAAGACAAGACAAGACAGGGACAGCAACACCAGACACAAACACAAGGAGACAAGACAAGACAGGACAGCAACACCAGACGCAAACACAAGGAGACAAGACAAGACAGGGACAGCAACACCAGACACAAACACAAGGAGACAAGACAAGACAGGGACAGCAACACCAGACACAAACACAAGGAGACAAGACAAGACAGGGACAGCAACACCAGACGCAACAAACACAGGAGACAAGACAAGACAGGGACAGCAACACCAGACACAAACACAAGAAGACAAGACAAGACAGGGACAGCAACACCAGACACAAACACAAGGAGACAAGACAAGACAGGACAGCAACACCAGACGCAAAACAAAGGAGACAGACAGACAGGAGACAGCAACACCAGACACAAACACAAGGAGACAAGACAAGACAGGGACAGCAAAACCAGACCGCAAAAACCAAGGAGACAAGACAAGATAAGCACAGGGACAGTCAACACCAGCCACTAAGACAGACAGACAAGACAAGACAGGGACAGCAACACCAGACACAAACACAAGGAGACAAGACAAGACAGGGACAGCAACACCAGACGCAAAACAAGGAGACAAGACAAGACAGGACAGAACAACACCAGACACAAACACAAGGAGACAAGACAAGACAGGGACAGCAACACAGACGCAAACACAAGAGACAAGACAAGACAAGACAGGAAGCAACACAGACAAAAAACAAGGAGACAAGAAAGACGGACAGCACCACCAGACACAAACCAAGGAGAAACAAGACAAGACAGGGACAGCAACACCAGACACAAACACAAGGAGACAAGACAAGACAGGGACGCAACACCAGACGCAAAACAAGAGGACAAGACACATAAGACAGCACAAACACCGAAACAAGCCAAGAAGACAAGACAAGACAGGGACAGCAACACCAGACACAAACACAAGGAGACAAGACAAGACAGGGACAGCAACACCAGACGCAAACACAAGGAGACAAGACAGACAAGACAGGGACAGCAACACCAGACACAAACACAAGAGACAAGAAAGACCAAAGGGACAGCAACACCAGACCAAAACACAAGGAGACAAGACAAGACAGGGAACGCAACACCAGACACAACAAAGGAACAAGACAGACAGGGACAGCAACCAGACACAAACACAAGGGAGACAAGACAGACAGACAGGGACAGCAACACCAGACACAAACACAAGGAGACAAGACAAGACAGGGACAGCAACACCAGACACAAACACAAGGAGACAAGACAAGACAGGGACAGCAACACCAGACACAAACACAAGGAGACAAGACAAGACAGGGACAGCAACACCAGACACAAACAAGGAGACAAGACAAGACAGGGACAGCAACACCAGACACAAACACAAGGAGACAAGACAAGACAGGGACAGCAACACCAGACCAAAACACAGGAGACAAGACAAGACAAGACGGACAGCAACAACCAACGCAAAAAACAAGGGACCAAGACAGGGACAGCAACACCAGACACAAACACAAGGAAACAAGACAAGACAAGACAGGGACAGCAACACCAGACACAAACACAAGGAGACAAGACAAGACAGGGACAGCAACACCAGACACAAACACAAGGAGACAAGACAAGACAGGGACAGCAACACCAGAAAAAAAAAGGAGACAAGAAACAAGACAGGGACAGCAACACCAGACACAAACACAAGGAGACAAGACAAGACAGGGCAGCAACACCAGACACAAACACAAGGAGACAAGACAAGACAGGGACAGCAACACCAGACCACAACAAAGGAGACAAGACAGAAGACAGGGACAGACACACCAGACGCAAAAAAACAAGGAGACACAAGACAGGACAGCAACACCAGACACAAACACAAGGAAACAAGAAAGACAAGACAGGGACAGCAACACCAGACACAAACACAGGAGGACAAGACAAGACAGGGACAGCAACACCAGACCAAACACAAGGAGCAAGACAAGAAGGGACAGCAACACCAGAAGAAAACAAGGAGACAAGACAAGACAGGGACAGCAACACCAGACAACAACACAAGGAGACAAGACAAAGAAAGGGAAGCAACAACAGACACACACACAAGGAGACAAGACAAGACAGGGACAGGAACACCAGACACAAACACAAGGAGACAAGACAAGACAAGACAGGGACAGCACACCAGACGCAAAAAACAGGAGACAAGACCCGGGACAGCAACACACAGAAACACAAGGAGACAAGAAAAGACAAAAGACAGGGACAGCAACACCAGACGCAAAAACAAACAAGGAGACAAGACAGACAGGGACAGCAACACCAGACACAAAACACAAGGAGACAAGACAGAGCAAGAGGGACAGCAACACCAGACACAAACACAAGAGGACAAGACAAGACAAGACACGGGACAGCACCACAGATGCAAACACAAGGAGACAAGACAAAGAGGGACAGCAACACCAGACGCAAACACAAGGAGGACAAGACAGGGACAGCAACAAACCAGACACAAACACAAGGAAGACAAGACAAGACAGGGACAGCAACACAGACACAAACACAAGGAGACAAGACAAGACAGGGACAGCAACACCAGACGCAAACACAAGGCAGACAAGACAAGACAGGGACAGCACACACCAGACGCAAAACAAAGGAGACAAGACATAACAGACAGGGACAGCAACACCAGACGCAAAAACAGGAGGACAAGAAAGGACAGCAAACCAAGACACAAACACAAGGAGAAACAAGACAAGAGGGCAAGACAGGGACAGCAACACACACAACAAACACAAGGAGGACAAGACAAGACAGGGACAGCACACCAGACCACAAACACAAGGAGACAAGAAAAGAAGGGACAGCAACCACAGACAAACAAAAGGGACAAGACAAGACAGGGACAGCAACACCAGACACAACACACGGAGACAAGACAAGACAGGGACAGCAACACCAGACACAAACACAAGGAGACAAGACAAGACAGGGACAGCAACACCAGACACAAACACAAGGAGACAAGACAAGACAAGACAGGGACAGCAACACCAGACGCAAAAACAAGGAGACAAGACAGGGACAGCAACACCAGACACAAACACAAGGAAACAAGACAAGACAAGACAGGGACAGCAACACCAGACACAAACACAAGGAGACAAGACAAGACAAGGGACGCAACACCAGACACAAACACAAGGAGAAAAGACAGACAGGGACGCAACACCAGCGTAAAAAAAGGAGAACAAGACAAGACAGGGCAGCAACACCAGGACACAAACAAGGAGACAAGACAAGACAGGACAGCAACACCAGACACAAACACAAGGAGACAAGACAAGACAAAGGACAGAACACCGACACAAAACACAAGGAGACAAGACAAAGACAGCAGGGACAGCAACACCAGACGCAAAAACAAGGAGACAAAGACAGGGACAGACAACACAGACACAACAACAAGGAGAACAAGAAAGACAAGCAGGGACAGCCAACACCAGACCAAAAAACAAGGAGACAAGACAAGACAGGGACAGCAACACCAGACCAAACACAAGGAGACAAGACAAGAAAAGACCGGGACAGCAACACCAGACACAAAACACAAGAGACACAGACCAAGAAGACAGGCGACAAGCAACACCAGAACAAAAAACACGGGAGGACAAAGACAAGACAGGGACAGCAACACCAGACACAAAACACAGAGACAAGACAAGACAAGGGACAGCAACACCCAGAGCACAACACAAGGAGACAAGACAAGACAAACAGGGACAAGCAAAACACAGACACGAAAACACAAGGAGAACAAGACAAGACAGGGACAGCAACACCAGGCACAAACACAAGGAGACAAGACAAGGACAGGGACAGCAAACACCAGCACAACACAAGGAGACAAGACAAGACAGGGACAGCAACACCAGACGCAAAAAAAAAGGAGCAAGACAAGACAGGACAGCAACACCAGACACAAACACAAGGAGACAAGACAAGACAGGGACAGCAACACCAGACGCAAAAACAAGGAGACAAGACAAGACAGGGACAGCAACACCAGACACAAACACAAGGAGACAAGACAAGACAGGGACAGCAACACCAGACACAAACACAAGGAGACAAGACAAGACAGGGACAGCAACACCAGACGCAAAAACAAGGAGACAAGACAAGACAGGGACAGCAACACCAGACACAAACACAAGAAGACAAGACAAGACAGGGACAGCAACACCAGACGCAAACACAAGGAGACAAGACAAGACAGGGACAGCAACACCAGACACAAACCCGAGGAGACAAGACAAGACAGGACAAAAAAAACACAGGAGGAGGAAAAGAAAACAAAGTAAAACCCCAAACCACAACAATAAGGAGGACTTTAAATCCCTCCCAGCTACTTAATCGAGTCCATGTGACCATGCATACTACCAACAACCTCTAAAATATATCTCCCTCTGTATAGATATTCTTATAGATTATAGTATTAATCAAGTTTTCGGCGAATTTCTTCACGTGACATTGGAACTTAATTCATTTCCGACACCAGAGAATGTAAAGTAACAAGTATCTGTGTTGCACGTTTTGCGCTATGTCTTAAAAAGTCTTAACAAGGCTACAATTTCAAAATAAAACGTCTTAAGTTCACTGAAGTATTGTGTTTTTTAACAGGTCTTCATTTTCCTCGGTCCATGCTACGCTACCTCATTCATTATGCTAATTTTATTTCTTTATTCTGTGGTGTTGTGGGTTTTTCTTCTGCTAATCCAAATATAGTTTCTGTATTACAACTACATTACAAAAGAGACCAACCTGCTACTTATATTGCAGCCAATCAGCTTTTGTGTTGTCGTGCCCCTTCCTCCTACAGCTGGAGCCTTGGTGAGCAACCCCCCCCCCCCCCCCCCCCCCCCCCCCCCCCCCCCAAGCTGTTGAAGTCCCCTTTCTGCTGAACTTGAACATGAGAGCTCTGGAGTTTGTTTGTGTTTTTCCTAGACCTTTTGAACCATATCTGTTATTTGAGCGCGTCGCATGGCCTGTGTCACCGTTACGCGACGATGAGTCAGCACCTCTGGAATGTTAGGAATTTGCATCTGGTGTAGCCAGAGCCTAGTCACACGCACACACAGTGGGATTTTACATAATGTGACATCATATTTTCCCCCTCCCTTTCACAAACACAGACTCTCTCCTGAAGCCCCACATGTGTTTATGCACTCTAGTATTTCAGGAATGCAGTGTTAAATGGGGACGTCCCCAAAGCAGCAGCATGAGGCAATCACAAAGATCGCAATACTTTTGTTATTGAATATGGAAGTTATTTGAAACAATCTTGCCGTTTTCCTCCAAGATCTGTCAAAATAACACTGAGTCTGATAATGTGCTTGCAGGACTACCTCCCCAGCCAACAGGACATCCTCCTGGCCAGAAAGCCCACCAAGGGCATCCACGAGTACAATTTCGAGATAAGGAACGTGCCCTTCAAGATGGTGGACGTGGGCGGCCAGCGCTCGGAGAGGCGGCGCTGGTTCGAATGCTTTGACTCGGTCACTTCCATCCTCTTCCTCGTCTCGTCCTCTGAATACGACCAGGTGAGTCAGCTGGCAGCCACACAAACCCAGGGCGTACAACTCCTGAGTGCTGTTGAATTGATGTAGCCATGCATTCAAATACACATTTAATCGAAGGGCAGAACACCAATTAGAACTCTTCTGGATGAAATAGCTTCTACAGTGAGAAGAACTTGTTTTTTCCTGCTATAACTTTGAAAGTTTTCTCCTAATAATGACCTCAGTGTTGCTCAACATAAGAGCGATGGACGGGCACTCGGACCCTCCCGTGCGCCTTGGGGGTTCACGCATTTCCATGACCGCCGGACACCGTGCAGACGAGTCAGGCATTATTATTATTTTCTGCGTGGATTGTTTTGCATTGAAAACGACGTAAGGAAACATGTTGGACCCCTTCCTGTGTCCAAGTGTCTACGTCTACCAAAGAAACCAAGCTCGGCCCTAACCAAGCCCGGCCCTAACCAAGCCCGGCCCTAACCAAGCCCGGCCCTAACCAAGCCCGGCCCTAACCAAGCCCGGCCCTAACCAAGCCCGGCCCGGCACAATAACTGTAATTATGAGCCTGAGCCTGATTTAAACCTGAATAATGTAACAATTACGAAGCATGGAAACAACGGATCGCAAATGAAGAAACGTAAAAAAAAAACTCTGACCCTAGCTCCCTCGGCCCAATAGTCTGCGTAACAGATCAAGGCAGCAACATAATCAAAGCCTAGGAACCACATAGGAGATTTTCTTGTCTCGATCCCCTGATTAATTCTGTTCTTCTTCTTGGTCTGCATGGCGACACGCTGGCCCACAACGCGCCGATATAAGAGAGACCATATCTGCTGCTAAAGGACTCGTGAGATACCTGGACTTGCAGAGAATCAAAACTCCACGTTGTCGCCTACAACAAAATATTGTTGTGTTAGACCAATTTTATCGGCCTGCAGATATTTGCGTTTTTACGCACATTGGCATCGGCCGAGACGCGGCTGCTGCGTTCGCCGACAGTTTTCTCCCGGCATTGTTTCCAGACAGGCAGCTGTGTTGCTGGGAACGCTGCAGGTCACCTGCAGACCATGCCCTACAGACCCCCCCCCCCCCCCCCCCCCCCCCCCCCCTCCCCGTCTTAAATTACAAATCAAGCACTTTACTTTACTGGCTACTTCTCAGGTTTATTGTTTTCTCAAATTATTTAAATGTGTGGCCAAAGGACCTTTTGTGATGACCTGATTATATCTGTCTTATAATGTAAAAATATAATCGTAATATATGTCAGCAAGCAACGCGTCATCAAGGCTGTGTCGTAGATGTTGACGCACAGATGCAGTGCACCCGTCTACGTGACGCCCATTGCACACATCATTTGGGTGATATGAATGGAAGATGATTGCAGAAGTGACACTGATCTGTGTTTATGGTTATTATTTTTAAAGAAATGACAGAGCAGATTTCCTAAACAAATCCAGTGTGGCAGGGGTGACATTTTTATGATGTAAATTGAGTGATCAAAAGCAGTATCGGCTCAAGAAACCCGCCAGCCCGTATCGGTGATTGGCTAAGGCTGATGAAGAATTTTTTTTTTAACTCATAATATTAATGAGTCCAAATTCTTATTGTGGATTGGCAGGTAAAAGGTTAACTATAAACACCCCTAATACTATGATATGGCCCATGTTTTGGGTTATAAATGCCACACACACACACATTATTTTTCTGTCACAGGGTTAGAAAGAGACACACTCACACGCACACATGCTGCGTAGCCACTTATGTTTCTGATTAATATATATATATATATGTGTATATATATATATATATATATATATATATATATATATATATATGGAAGGCAGCAGACCAGCATATTTGTAGTGTGCCTCATGGTGTAAGAAAACCACATTGAATGTATTTTTAAATAAGTCACACAGACAACTATTTGCACAAAAGATGATTCATTGGTTAGTCAGTGGAGCAAATAGTTTGACAAGCATGGAAACATGGAGCAAGTGTGGCCCATAGTTAAAGGGGCATAGCCTGTGTAGGGGGGGGGTTATTATTTTATATAATTTTTTTTTGGGCCAGTATTTTTACTTAACCCCTCCTGTCATCCTCGGGTCAAATCTGACCCATTTTCTATACCAAGTTTCTATATCAGAACATTTGGGTTTCTTTCAACCAAATTCCATTGAAGTTTTGGTGTTTTTAATTAATAGCATGGAATTATTCTCACTTCACTTTGACAGTCTGTGATTATCCATCAACATACGTTCCTTTTGATCTGAAATATTAGTTAGAATTATTCATACTTTCTGCTTTTTTAACTCCTAGGTTAGTTATCATTTTATATAGGATACATGTGGTGCATTGACCCTAAAATTCCAAAACAACGAGTGTATAACTAGTGGTAAACATGCAAAAAAACATCCCCCCCCCCCCCCCCCCCCAGGTGCTGATGGAGGACCGGCAGACCAACCGGCTGAGCGAGTCGCTCAACATCTTCGAGACCATCGTCAACAACCGCGTGTTCAGCAACGTCTCCATCATCCTGTTCCTGAACAAGACGGACCTGCTGGAGGAGAAGGTGAAGCAGGTGTCCATCAGAGACTACTTCCCCGAGTTCTCGGGCGAGCCCGCCAGCCTGGCCGACGTCCAGCGCTTCCTGGTGGAGTGCTTTCGCAAGAAGCGCCGCGAGCAGCAGCAGAAGCCGCTCTACCACCACTTCACCACGGCCATCAACACGGAGAACATCCGGCTGGTGTTCCGCGACGTCAAGGACACCATCCTGCACGACAACCTCAAGCAGCTGATGCTGCAGTGAGAGGACCGCCGGGGAGACGGGGGTGTGGGGGCGGGGGCCCAAGCCAGGCAGAAAGCCCCCTCACCCGGAAGGGGGAGCGGGTGGTGTCCCTCTACCCATCAGCCTCCCTCCTTGACTTTGACTGGCTCCTCACTTTTAAACTTTGACTGTGTGTTAAAGCCACCACTACTACCGCCATTGCCCCCCCCCCCACGCTTGCTCTCTGCCTTACTGAGCGTGTTCACTATGACTTATGAAAGCCCCCTGTTGGCTAAGAGCCCCATCCACCCTCTGACCCTTCAAACCACTGTAAACCACTGTAAATGACCTCCAACCCCCCCCCCTTCCCCCGCCCATATTTCTTCACTGTGTTGCTCTAATTCACATCCACACTTTCTTTTCTGTGCTGCTCAGACCACTGTTGTTAACGCAGGAGAGGGGGAGGGGCTTGTTTTAAACCGGTGTTGCCGAGTAACCGTCTCCAGCGACTGTTGCCATGTGTCGCTTCCTCTTCCCAACCTCTTTTGTCTCTGGTTTTCCATTGGCTCTCCACTGGCGCTCGGTAACAACATCACTGTGTTTTTTTTTTCGTGGAACTAAAGCTCTAAAAACACACTGCCGTCCCCAGTCCAAACACGTAGCGTTTTATTACTTTTTATTACTACTTTTACCATGTCTTCCACTCCTGCATTAGCTGAAAATCATGAAGCTCAAAGCCGCGATGTTCTGTTTCTGCCAGACATTTGTTTTTTCTTGCTGTTGTCTCCATAATGACGGGATTGCGGGTTGTGAGACTCAGGACATGTCTCGACCTCAGCAGCTGTCTCTCCTCGTCCGTTCTTCTTCAGCAAAGGGAGGGGGGGGGGGGGGGGGCACGGAGCGAGAAGGTGCCACAGGAGCGGGATGTGCCATCTCGAGAGATGGGCATCAAATGTTTTTTCATTTACATTTTTTTTTTTATTAGGGGCGGCACGGCTGGAATAGGACAGCAGTGTGAAGTGTTGCCGGGCGCCCCGATATCTGATCGTGCTTATCTGCCACTGATGGGGGGGGGGGGGGGGGGGGGCTGCTTTGATGGGCGGTTGAGCGAGAGTGGTGTTTGGGCCTGAACAGGATATATATTTTTATATATATATATATCTCAATCCTGTTCCAAATTCTGCCTAATACTAGTCTTCTAATCATTATGTTTCTTTTCCTAATATATGAACATAGTGTATGTACCTATGCATTTTTCTTTAACTTATATTTGACACTTGCTGATGGACTCTGTTACAC
This sequence comes from Etheostoma spectabile, assembly GCF_008692095.1. NCBI lineage: Eukaryota > Metazoa > Chordata > Actinopteri > Perciformes > Percidae > Etheostoma > Etheostoma spectabile. Next base: position 33,949,556 of record NC_045747.1, on the reverse strand, counting down.
CTAACTGGATACGTGACCACTTGGAAAAGGAGCCGCCGCGCTGTGAGGTTAGCAAGTGCCGGGGTAATGTAGTGATGTTGTGTATTGCTGTTTCTCAGGGCACATTGTGAACCCGCTCCCTGCCAGGGATCTACCCCCCCCCCCCCCCCCTCTACCACCACCACCATTCAGCCTGTTCAGTGTCTTTTCTACGCTTTGGAAAGCAGAACGGCGGCCGATCTTCAGCCAGGACAAACGGAGCAAAAAATGATGACTCATGTCATCTGGATAATGACATCTGCATTTCAACTTAGAAATACGTTCCAAAAGCGCACTGAAAATGAATTATACCGAAGCCCTGTGGAACTTTCACATTCTCCTCATCTTTCTTCCTCCTCCCAGTTGGACGTGTGTTATGCTACGGATGCTGAGGTGGCTCAATCTTTCTTTTGTGACATTTCTTTTTTTTCTTCTTTCTAAAAGGTACCTGTTCCAGCTTTCTGTCTGTCTCTCCTTCCAAGTTAAAAACAAAAAGGGATTTAGCCGGCCTGTATGTCACTAAGGGACGATCTCGCTGCTGTGGACTGGTTCATGGTCCAGTCCATGGTCCTCTTTAACTCCTCTCATGTCTAATGTATCAGTATGTAACTCACACACCAAGCGCACGCTCATTAACGCCTGATGTAACCTCCCACACAGATGTGTTTTGTATGTGTGACCGTGAGTGTTATTTTCTTTGTAACTTTTTCGAAAGTGTTCATTTGAAACGGATCAGGGTCCCTGGTTGGCCCCAGACCCCTTCTCAGATGGAACTGAGAGTGGGTCCGGGGAAGGTCCGTTCACAGCTCATTTCCAAAGGACTAATCTCGGAAAATCTAATGTTCCAAATACGGCTTTTCATCCATCCACGCGACGGTCCCTACACGGTCAACCGAGGCCACGCCCCTTTAGGAGACAGGAAAAGCTCGACGATTTCCTCACGCCATGTCCCCCCCGGCCTCTTCCAGACTCTTTTGTCATGCAATGACTTCAGGCCAGAAGAAAAGCCTGTTGTTCCACACACACACACACACACACACACACACACACACACACACACACACACTGCCGCGCGCGCCTGCATCATGGCACAGAGCAGCCCGGACCCTGACATGGCCTTGTGAACTTTGTTAGATCAGACAGCGTGTTGTCAATCAGGAGCTGTAGCGCGGGTGTCCACTTCCCGTCTAACGGAGACTCTGTGATGTGTTCAGGGCCCCACAGTCTCGCAGGTTTTCCCAGTTTGGAAAGGAGTCCTATCCTTCCAAAAGCACTTGTTCAACTGTCTTCCCCCATCTGAAAATGGTGGTGGGGGTGGTGGGGTGGGGGTGGGGCTTAGGGCGGGATAAAGAAAGAATCAGTTCTGAGACTCATCAGAAGATTCTGAAGAAAACCTCTTTAAGGGTGAATATAAAAATCAGAATAAAGAACTTTTTCTTTAGATCAGTACACCAGGAGAAAGGGAAAAAAATCATTGATCAAAGTACAGAATATTTTTTATTTTTTATAAATCTCGCAGAACAGTATTGGTAACAAAGTGTCTAAGCTCAAAGACGATGCTTGCCAACATGCCGGGGCTCGGAGTCTTCAGGTCTGACCCCCCCCCCCCAAACCAACGTGCTATCATGGGACCACAGTGACCCCTGAGCCAGCTCCAATCGCTGAATTTTTTTATTCTATAGAAAAGTCAGAAACTCCCTACATCTTTTAATTTTTTATTTTGAGACGGTGGCTGCTGGTTTTGGCTGTCCCCTGCTACTTTTGAACCCCTAAAGGGTTCGGGGTGCTTAGAACAAACCAGTTCGTACAACGTGCCGCTGGGCCACAAGCAACAGTGGAGAGGCAGGTCTCATCACCTTCCAACGCTCTCTCTCGTCCTCTATCTCCCTACTCTCTTCTCTCGTCTCTCTCTCTTCTCTCTCTCTCTCTCTCTCTCTTACCCCCACCCCCCATGTCCTTGCAGTCTTGAAACCCTGAATCATAGAATTGGGGGGTAAGAATGAAAAAAGAAAGCCGAGAGCCCTGGTTACCTTCAGTCCTCCACACACCTGATCCATTACTAACTCAAATGGATCTAATAATCCATTTTTTTTAATTATTATTATTTTTTTTTTAAATCCATTGGAGGTTAGTACGCCAACACATAGACAGAGGAAGGTAACGGACATCTGGTGAAATTGGTGACATCCGGTGGAATTCCCAGAATTGGACGTTGTCGGTGTAGACCGCAAACAGCTTATCATTAACATCCCAGATGAGTTTCTCAGTCCCCCCCACCCCTCCCCCACCCCCGGGTGCTCTGGTTTTTGGATGTGTCCCATTGGACTGTTTGGAATCCCAGTCGGTGCATTCACATGATCACCATCTGCCTTCCAGCACCAACGCGTGGATTTGGCACCAGATCCACCGGGGCAGGGGTAGAAGAGTGCTAGTCTCGCCCTGGTGGACCCGACGGAGACCCTTCTGATCCGAGAACTGGAGAAGACCCAGTTGTAGCCAGGAGACCTTTGTTTCGGTATAGCGACGATCGACCCCATTCTCCTTTTTCTAAGACTCCATCTTTGATCTTTGCCTTCTCACATTTCTATGATAGTTTTGTACATCTTCCATATTTCATGTGAATCTGACATTTCTGTCACTAATAAGTGTTTTTTCTGGAAAATTGAGGAAAATGCCTTTTCTTATGTATTGGTTGTAAATACCTGTGTGAGTACACCAGTGTCACCTTACATAGTCCAGACTATGCACTGCTCCACAGCCATGATGTGGTATTATTGTTAAAAAAAAAAAACTAGTCATGATCTGACTGACTGATGATTCTCTTAATGCCAGTGTCTTATAGAAACGTTTGTGTAATAACTCTGCAAATTATCTGCCAAATATACTGATGTTTAGTGCCTCTTTTTTTTTTAATTTTTTTT
>NC_045747.1:33942109-33946607 GCF_008692095.1 Etheostoma spectabile | reverse complement strand
AAGATCTGCCTCTACTGTCCAATCGTGTTAACGAAGGTTTTATACTGTTTTAGGTGTTTTTTTTAAACGATGCCACGCAGGCAGTTGGAGTTCCATGTCTAGAAATTCAGATGAAATCTTTTTTCTTTTCTTTTTTTTTGAAACCGGTTTGTTATTTTCAGATAGACAAGCTTTCATTGTACAGTCTAACTTATGCTGTCTTACCCTTCTACTCCTGAATAAATCAAACAGTTCAAAAACTCATCTGGCTGTCACTGTCGCCGCCGTTATTGGATTTTTGAAGAAGACACGGCTATTTTTGTACAAAGTTGTTGAATATCCGTTAAAATTGAATCATAATCTGAATCAGCTTTATTTGCCACGTATGATGTCGCATACGAAGAATTTTTCTTTGGAGCATCGTAACTCACACTGTGCTTACACAATACAAAAACAACCAAAACTAAAATATACACACTAATATATACACAATATATACATACTCTAAACAGAAACAATATAGAGGCATGAGAGTTCAGTAAAAAAATATTTCAATGTGGAGCATAGTGCAAATACACTGCGATAAATAGTATTATGTTATTATATTACATTATGAACAGTTCTGAAATAGGAAATGAGATTGATGAATAAATAACAAATAATAAGTGAGATTTGAGAATGGGTATGATGAGTAAATAGTAAATAATGAATAATAAGTGAGATATGAGAATAGAATGCCTTTGTTGTCATTATACACATGTGCAAAACCATACTTACATATATTTCTATATGTAATAGATTGAAGCAGTCCCTTTACAGTGTCAACAAGAAGGAATATTACATGGAATAAAATATAAGTAGTGCAAAAGAAAAGGGGGGGGGGTGTGCACAGTTCCTGAGAAAACCATATACATATAGAAAATAGTAAGAAAAATAGATATTGTTTGTATACGCATTATGAAAATAACATTACAATCATGAAATTGCAGTTATTGGTGAAATGCAAGCATTAAATATTGCACAGTTATGAAATTAATTGAAAACGTATTGCACAATAATGAAATTGCACAGTTTCCAGTTGTCAAAGTAATACAAATTTAAATATTGTACAGCAATGGAATTCCACAGGGCACTGGACTGAACCTCAGAGTGGGGATTTTAAAGAAAAGTTACATTTCCCTTAACAGTGATCGTCGTATGTAAAGCCATATTTCAATATTTATGTTTTTTTTTTTTATCCTTTTGAGAAAAACAAACAGATGCTGGGTTTGTATCGTCTGAAACTAGAACTGCAAAGACGGCTATTTAAGGAATCTGCACCCTTTTTTGAAATGATGTCATTTTTTTTTATGGATATCAGGTCAAAGTTCTCTGATTTGAGCTCGTTAAATGGGAATATTTTCTATGATTCTCATACCAATCATTAGTTGCAGCCCTGCCGGAGAGGGTAAACTCAGAAAATACACTTTCATTGGACAGGAAGAGCTGGGAGCAGCATACTCTTAAAGTATTATATATCGCACAGTAGGTGGAAGAAGAAAGTGTGTACTATGTCTTTTTCAACATACTATACTATGAATCTTTTCACTTTTTTGACAAGCATAATATACATACATAGTACACATACATAGTATACAATATCTTTTTCATATTACTATTTTTGACATATTATACTGTCTTTTTTATATTACTACTTTTGACACACTATACTGTGACTTTTTATACTACTATTATTGACATACTATACTATGACTTTATATATTACTATTTTTGACATTTTTATTTTTTATGTTACTAGTTTTGACATACTATACTATGACTTTTTATATTACTGTTTTTGACATACCATTTACTTTTTTATATTATTTTTGACATACTATACTATGACTTTTTAACATTTTTTCACTTACTATACTATTTATTTTTCATTACTTTTTTGACCTACTATACTATGTCTATTTTAATCGCTATTTTGACATAATAAGCATAATATTTGTTTAACATACTATGTGTTGTTTTACATGCTATGCTTTTCTATCACCTATGACCTTTTTAACATGCTCTACTTTGCCTTTATTCAACATACTCTACTATAACTTTATCATAAGGGTTGACACTGCAGACAGTCATTCTGTTGACTAGTAACAGTTGCAGTATAACACTCCCTAGAACGACGAGGATGGGATTCGAACCCACGCGTGCAGAACACAATGGATTTGCAGTCCATCGCCTTAACCTCTCGGCCACCTCGTCTACTTTTAGTAGTACTTTATCAACATACTATTCTATGACTTTATGTTATTATTTTTGACATACTATACTAGGACTTTTATATTATTTTTGACATGCTATACTATGACTTTTATATTATTTTTGACATACCATACTATGATTTTTATATTATTATTTATGACATACTATACTATGACTTTTAATATATCTATTTTTTGACATACTGTGCTGTGACTTTTTTATATTATTATTATTGACATACTATAATATTACTTTTTATATTACTATTTTTGACATACTATACTATTACTTTTTTATATTATTCTTGACATACTATACTATGACTTTTTATATTATTAGTTTTTAAATACTATACTATGATTTTTATATTATTATTTATGACATACTATACTATGACTTTTTAATATTATTTTTGAAATACTATACTATACTAGATTTTTATATTATATGTTTGAATACTATACTATGACTTTTTAATTATTTTTGCAGTACTATATATGAATTGCTTATATTATTAGGCATACTAAACTATGACTTTTAATTTATTTTTGACATACTATACTATGCTTTTATATATTATTTTTGAATTATATACTATGACTTTTTTATATATTAGTTATTTTGCCCGTCGTCCCCCTCTCCCCGCCGCTCATCAGTTTACCACCCCCCTCTCCCCTCCCTGGACTCACCTCCCACCACCCCACACCCCACTCATCTCTCCACCCCTTCTCCATACAAGATGATCAGGTGAGAAGTCATGCCTGGACGGCATAGCTCAAGTCTCTCAGGACTGTCTGATGCAGAACCTGAGCCTGAGCCTGGAGAAGGTCCGCCCTGTGGAGACCTCCTGTGTGGTCCCGTCCAAAGTCCCCGCGCCCCAGGGAGCCAAACCACTTCAGCCTGTTGCCCTGACTTCTTACCTGATGAAGACCATGGAGAGGATCATCCTGCGTCACCTGCGACCCTGGTGGGCACACAGCTGGACCCCCGCAGTTTGCTTACACTCTGGGATGGGGTGACGAGCATAGATTACCTGCTGCAAGATCGCTGCCCACCTGGAGGACAGGGGAGCACTGTGAGCAGTCTGTTTTCGACTCTCCAGTGCTTTTAACCAACCATCGCCTTCGCTCCTCAGAGTGAAGATGGAGAGTGCCGGAGTGGACCAACACCTGGCTGCATGGACTACGGACTACCTCACCAACAGAACCACGTATGTGAGGTAGCTCCATCACTGTGTGTCTGACGTGGTGCACTGCATTACAGGTGCCCTCAGGGTACGGTACTCTATCCCCCTTCCTTTTCACCCTCTATACCTCAGACTACACACACAACACACCCACTGCCACATCCAGATTCTCCGCTGGACACAGCCGTGTTGTTGTGTTCTGAGGGGAACGATCTGGAATATGGACGGTCATCAGGGACTTTGCAGCTGGTGTGAGCTCAACCAGCTTCAGCTCCACACCCAGCAAGACAAAGAGAAGATAGTCGCCCTTCAGGAGGAAAACATCCCACTTCTCACCGGTGAGCATCCAGGGATTGGACATTGAGGTAGTAAGCACACAGGTTCCTGGGTGTTCACCTGAACAATAAACTGAACTGGACTGAACACAACCACATGCACTCTACAAGAAGGGCCAGAGTCCTCCATCTGCTGAGGAGACTCAGGTCCTTGGGACGTGTGCAGGACTCTCTAGGACTTTTTATGACTCTGTGGTGGCCTCTGCCATCCTTATGCTGTGGTCTGCTGGAGGGGGGCAGGCAGCTGGACCGGGACAGGAGCAGACTCATAGACTGATCAGGGAGCGAGCTCTGCCTGGACTGTCCTCTGGACCCCATAGAGGAAGTGAGGGGAGAGCGGAGTTAGCCAAGCTGACATCCATCATGGACAACACCTCCCCCCCCACTACACCAACACTGGGGTCCCTGAGCAGCTCCTTCAGCACGGACTGATACCCACCCCCCCCCCCCGTGTGTAAGAAGGAGAGGTACGCAGGTCTCTGGCAGACTCTCCAACACCTGCACCCCTGATAGTGTTGTAGTTTCTGTTCCTTTTTCATTTAAATCCACACACCTGTTATAACTCATATACTGGACTTATATTTTTTCCATTACAAGTACTTACTTTTTCAATATTATTTATGGTCACAGGTGAATATAACCTATATTATGGTTACCTGCTTTTGCATTATCACTTTAATTAAATAATCAACTTAATTTTAGCGTCACTTACAACACTGCAATGTTGTTTTCTTGTACTATGGCA
>NC_045747.1:33941718-33941964 GCF_008692095.1 Etheostoma spectabile | reverse complement strand
GAGAATTGCTGCTGTAACAAAGGAATTTCCCCGCTGTGGGATGAATAAAGTATCATCTGATCTAATCTAATCTAACAATGGTTTGATGTCATACAAGAAATAAGGGCAATGGAAAGGTTGACTTTTGTTCTTGGTTTGAGAGAAGGTCTGTATACCAAAAGACGGCAGAAGTGTTTATTTAAGTTTTACTTAAATAAACCATGAGGACACTCAGTGGGTAAAGCATTGACTTGAAATGTATTTTTA
>NC_045747.1:33941614-33941708 GCF_008692095.1 Etheostoma spectabile | reverse complement strand
TATTTTTCTTGGCTACCATCACCTTTTCCCACAGGAGGTTTCCTGTTCTCCCCCTTTGTTTTTTCTTCTTTTTTTTTCATGTATTACTTACAAA
>NC_045747.1:33940588-33941604 GCF_008692095.1 Etheostoma spectabile | reverse complement strand
TGATCAGTTGTAACAATGTACTGAATATTCAATAAAAATTAAAGTAAAACAATAATAATACACCGGATAAAAACTGTGAGAATTCAGATAAAAATTCAGAATGTGGTCCTGGAGCTCGGTAAAAAACACCAAATCTAATTATGTTTTCCTGATGCATGTTGAAGATTAAGAACGAGGTTTTCAGACGAGTTCTATTAGTCCAGGTTAGGATTTATAACAAGCTGAATCCAGATGGCTGCAGCTCCCCTGTTCTGTTCTATCATTGCAGTGGTAGCTTTAGGTTGTTAGTATAGCCTTTTTTCCCTTTGATTAACCGATCTGAGTCGGGGGGGAGACAGACTTTGTCACCATGTGTGTAGTACTGGAACCCAGAAGCAGACCAGGACAAGTAGGTCATGAAACAAGGGGTGTATTTATTTGTAGTATGAATGTAGAACCGGGTAAGTCCTTATTTTGGCAGGGGGTGACATAGGCCGGCTGGAGGGTTTGTGTTGATCCCAGAATGCATCTGTGAAGTTTTTCGGCCAGGCAGGCGGTGAGTTTCTATCCAGGGGGTTAACTGTAGACAGAGGAACAGGAGGCAGGTTAGGGACCGGCAGAAAGACTTTCAAAGACTAGAGACACGATACAAGAGCTCCACTTACTGGTTAGGGTACCGGTCCACAGGGAACGGGGGTCTGGTCCCGGCTTGTATGGAGCAGAGGGGGTCATCAGGACCGGGGGGGCACATCGCAGATAACAGCAGGAGAATCAGCAGGGGTGTGTTCAGGAAACTCAGGACAAACAGACTTCAGGTTAAATATGAAAACAATAATCTGTGTCATACATCAAAATACATAAATATTCAGGGTTAGTCCAGATTGATCCAAGATTTGAGCAGGGGGGGTGGTATAAAATCTTTTGAGCTACTCTAGTGGAGTACCTGTGAAGTTCATTTACTCTGTAAACATATTTTCTACAATATTCAGGAACATTTCCATAAACAGTTTTATGTTTCATACCTAGCTTGTGAGGAC
>NC_045747.1:33940441-33940578 GCF_008692095.1 Etheostoma spectabile | reverse complement strand
TTCTTACATCGTCACGGGGAGGGGGGTGCGCAGACCTCACTCCTGGGTCCTACTTCAATGCCATGAGGGAACCCATGATGACCTCGGACGTAGGAGTTGCAGGGGGCGGCCGGTGGTCTGGTCAGTAGGACTCAGCC
>NC_045747.1:33938324-33939403 GCF_008692095.1 Etheostoma spectabile | reverse complement strand
CGCCTTTCCCTGTCTCCAGGTGCAGTTGGTCTTGGGTCTTCACTATTACCCATACTGGGGCTATTTACCCATAGCTGGGCATGGGTTACGGGCATCAGGGCGTTTCTACTCACCGATGGGCCTGCATGCCGCGTCTCTGGGGCCCACTGCTGCTCCGAGATCCTGTACAACTTAGCTGGAACCACAGGGACCAGTTCCCATGTGTGCCACGGGGAGGCGTTGTACCAGGTCTTGGCAGTGGAGAGGCTGTGTACGGCGGAGGAGGCGACCACACTCGCCTCCTCTTTCTGCCCCGGAAAACGGGGCTGTCCGTTGGCATAGTAGCTGGAAGTAGCATGTAGCATGTAGCATGTACAAGCTCTACTTACTCCAACACTACTGCAAACCTACCTAGCATCCAACCCCTTGGCAACACACAACACACACACACACACACACACACACACACACACACACACACACACACACACACACAAACACACAGCACACCACAGACATGCATACAGACACAACCAAACAAACAACACAAGACCAACACACTGCCACACATAGACACACACAAACAACAACAAAAAAAAAAAACACACCTCACACAACACACACACACCAACACAAAACAAACACAAAAAAAACACACGCACACACACACACAACTACAAGAACACACACACAGACACAAACACGACACCAAACACAGACAGACAGACACACACACACATACTACAGGAGAGAGGACATGCACACACACAAACACACACACAACACACCATACAAACACAGAACACAACCCACACAGACACACACGACACACACAAACACACCACACACACACACACACACACAGAAAAACAAGACTAAATGCACACATCCACAAAAAACACACAGACACACAACAAAGACAGAGAGACACACACACACTCAAACAACCACAGCAACACTATACATACACACACAAACCAACAATGGGACCCGCTCCATCTCCAGACAGCTCTCCAACTCCAACTCCACGTTGGTCTGACTTACCTTCAGCATCTTCTGGTCCTCCACTTCTTTTTTCAGGACCTCCCTCTCTCGCTTCA
>NC_045747.1:33937968-33938314 GCF_008692095.1 Etheostoma spectabile | reverse complement strand
CAATTCAACCTTCAGGTCTTCGGAAGTGAAGAACTGAATGTCCAGATCTTTTATGGCTTTTCGCAGCTTGTTGCTGGTTTTGACCATCTGGGATTTCAGATGTTCCATTTCTCTGGGTGGGTAGAGGACACACTGAGCCAGAGCCTGATCCAGCTGGGCTCTATGGGAAGCCTGGGATTTTTTCAGTCTCTCCTTGGCCTCCTCCTCCTGTTTTTGGAGAGCATCCTCCATCTTGCTCAACTTCTCTTGCAGCTCATGAGTTTTAACCCTCTCGATATTCAAACAACTCTCCAACTCCACGTTGGTCTTACCTACCTTGAGCTTCTGTCTCTCCTTACGAAGCTCC
>NC_045747.1:33937586-33937943 GCF_008692095.1 Etheostoma spectabile | reverse complement strand
GTTTTTTCTTTAGTCCTTACCTACATTGAGCTTCTGCTCTCCTTCGCAAGCTCATATCGATCCTCCACTCCTTTTTAAGGACCTCCTTCTCTCCCTTCACCTGCTCCAATGCCACTTTCAGGTCTTAGTAATGAGAATGAACGGTCCAGATCCTTTAGAGCTTTTCGCAGCCGGTTGTGTTTTGACCATCTGGGATTTCTGATGCTGTGTTCCCTGGGTGGGTAGGGGACACACTGAGCCAGAGCCTGATCCAGCTGGGCTCTAAGGGACGCCTGGGATCTTTCCAGCGTCTCCTTGGTCTCCTCCTCCTGTTTTCGGAGAGCTTCCTCCATCTTCCTCAGCTTACCCTGCAGCTCA
>NC_045747.1:33937035-33937561 GCF_008692095.1 Etheostoma spectabile | reverse complement strand
GTTTTTTCTTTAGTCCTTACCTACATTGAGCTTCTGCTCTCCTTCGAAGCTCCATATTCTGATCCTCCACTTCCTTTTTAGGACCTCCTTCTCTCCCTTCACCTGCTCCAATGCCACTTTCAGGTCTTAGTATGAAGAACTGAAGGTCCAGATCCTTTATGGCTTTTCGCAGCCGGTTGGTTTTGACCATCTGGGATTTCTGATGCTGTGTTCCCTGGGTGGGTAGGGACACACTGAGACAGCGCTGATCCAGTGGGCTCTGGAGGAAGCCTGGGATACTTTTCCAGTTCTCCTTGGCCTCCTCTTGTTTCCGGAGAGCCGTCCTCTATCTGGCTCAGTTTATCTAGCAGCTCCTGAGTTTGAGACCGCTCCAACCTCCAGACAGATTTCCATCCAACTCCAACTCCACGTTGGTCTTACCTACCTTTAGCTTCTGTCTCTCCTTACGAAGCTCCATCTTCTGATCCTCCACTTCTTTTTTCAGGACCTCCTTCTCTCCATTCACCTGCTCCAATGCCACTTTCAG
>NC_045747.1:33936882-33937025 GCF_008692095.1 Etheostoma spectabile | reverse complement strand
AGTAATGAAGAACTGAAGGTCCAGATCTTTCAGGGCTTTTCGCAGCCTACTGCTGGTTTTGACCATCTGGGATTTCAGATGCTGGGTTTCCCTGGGTGGGTAGGGGACACACTGAGCCAGAGCCTGATCCAGCTGGGCTCTAA
>NC_045747.1:33932510-33936786 GCF_008692095.1 Etheostoma spectabile | reverse complement strand
CCGTCTCCATCTCCAGAAACCTCTCCAACCCCACATTGTTGTTCTCACTTACCTTGAGGTTCTGTCTCTCCTTACAAACCTCCATCTTCTGGGTCTCCACCTCCTTTTTCAAAGCCTCCTTCTCTCCCTTCACCGCCTCCATTTCCACCTTCAGGTCTTGAGTACCGAAGGTAATCCATATAAAGGTTCTGTATCAGACAACACGGCTGTGGAGAAAAGAGGTGGAGCTGGCCAACCTGCATGTTCGTGTTCCCACCCATGTTGATAAGAAGCTCCATGTGACCTTTGGAACCAGCGTGGCTTATGACACTGGTATAATGCGGTTTCCCTGACGTCACCTTCTACAAGTAACTGCATAGAGTCGTTTAATGTGAATGGGGGTAACACATTCACTGGACACTTATGAGTGAAGTACACAAGTCCATAAAGTCTAACACATCAAGAATATACTGCATTAAATGTAAAAAAACTACTTTTTTTGGTGCTTTTTAAATCTTTGGGACTACAAACAAAAAAGCTTGAACATATACAAGGGCTCCCCCCCCCCCCCCCTCCCCCCCCCCCCCCCCCCCACCCCCCACCACACACACACACACACACAAGAAACCCTTTGTCATCACACACCCAGACAAAAATCAAAAGAAGATGACACAATAATACCAATATTTAAGATCATTCAACAAATAATAAAATAGACACAATAAAAAAGAAGACGTAATCTTGGGCCGGTCCCACCGGTCTTACTTTGTAATTCTCTTCATATGTTTATATTTTATAGATTGTAATACAGTTTCAATAATGCAACTTCATTATGAGAAATGAACAATTATTTAAAGAAAGGCAACATCAAAAAGAAAGGTCTTCAGCCTTGATAAAGAACTGAGAGTTGCAACGGACCTGCAGTTTCCTGGGAGTATATTCCATAAAAATATATATATATATACATATATATATATATATATATACTGTATATAAAGCATTTTGAAATGAATTCTTCGAGGCACAGGAAGCCAGTGTAAGGACTTTTCACCATAACACAAGTTTTTGTTAGAAAGAAGCTGAAGAAATCTGGCCTTGTGAATATAATATTTGCCCAAAAGACATAGCGATTTTTTCGACTCTACACTAAAAAATGACCATTGTTCTGTTGTAGGAACCAGTACCCTATGAGTCAATGTCATGTTACAATGTTATGAATCGGGCTATGAATGATATCTGAACGAACCCTTCAGTACAAACCTTCAAAATATTGATAGAAATGAAAGTGGAAAGGTTGAAGTGAAGACTTCCTGCTAATATAATACACAGGTATGAACATAAATCCTCCCAGTGATGACTACATTAAGACGTATTTTTGTGCTACACATTTTCGGCAATGTTATGTTTAAAATGCAATGAGGCTAATCATCTAATGCTAACTTTGTGTGAATTTAGAAGACATTTACAGGTGCAATAGACAAATTGGGGTAAAATAAACATAAATGTTTATTTTGGATGTTTTTCTCCCTATAGTCTGAAAGAAATAACACAATAGCCCCTATAACTCAAATTGAAAATTGATGGTTTTGACGGTAGTGTTGACATGACTAATAATACCTTAGGCGACTCCTAGTGGTATTAATAAATCACGACCACATGTGACACCATTAGTAGCTTATCGTAGGATGGTGTTATCTGGTATTATTTGATACGATGACACACAACTGTATGTGAATATGACTCACAACACTGCAACTACAGCACCATAATCTTCAACATCACCACCTGTCTGGAGGAGATAAAGGCTGGATGAAACACAATTTTCTCCAGTTAAACGCTCCAAAACCGAGGCAATCCTTGTTGGCACCTCACATCAAGTCCAGTCATCCTCCATAACGTGTAAACTATCTAGGTCAGAATTCCCCTCTCCACAACATACCAATCTTGGGTGTAAGAATTTGATCCACAACTCACCTTTGAAGCCCATATCAAAAACCTCTGCTAAGATTCCTTCTATCATCTCAGAAATATGCAAAACTCGCGTTACACTCACCTTAGCTGATGCTGAAAAACTGGTCCAGCCTTTGTCTCCTCCAGACTGGATACTGTAACGCAATTCTCATCGGGATCCCTAACAAGAGTCTGCAGAAACTGCAATATTCCAGAACAGTGCTGCTAGGATCCTGATGAGAGTGCGAAAGTATACCACAATCACACCCTTCTCATCACTTCACTGGCTTCCCTTTTCAGCAAGAGAGATACAAGTCTCAATCATCACCCACCAATGCTCTATGGAATGCCCCCCCACCACCTGCAAGACTACTCATCCCTCACACTCAACAACGATCCCTCCGCTCAAACAACTTCCAACCGCCTCCTAGCCCCAGAACTAAACTCAGCAACCATGGGTGGATCGGCCTTCTGCTCTGCCGGCTCCTCGGACGTGAATGCCTCCCTGACATCTAAGGGACCCACAGGACTTGGAGAATTTAAAAAAAGGACTAAAAACTTTTTTTAGCAGAACTTATGAGTTTTAAAACCTTGCACAAAATGTTGTTGTTTTAGCACTATTATAGCATATTTTACTTGTTTTTACCTTGCTTTATTGACCTTGACTGTAGCCTTTGAGATTGTGTTTAAATGCTAAAGGCAATTACAAAAAAATTTTATTATTATTTATTATTATTATGTATTTGATCCTAGCCTTAAAAAACCAGATCTCTCATTCAGAAAAGTCCCATGTCCATATGCAGTCTCATTGAGTTTAAGTTTGGACCCTCCATGACATACAAGGGAGGTCTGTTTAAAACAGAAGTTTCTTTCAACAAATCGCTGTATTTAAAAGGTACTTTATTGCAACATCACATACCTGCTCTGCATTTAACCCAGTGCCCCAGAGGCCAGTGCCTTGCCTCAACGTGCACTGTCTGGAGAACTAGTACATGTTTTTTGTTTTTGATGGGGGGATTTTTCAACTTCACTTCATTCCGTCATAGATATGAGCTGTTTGGTTTCTAAGGTCTGCCATTTCATCCGCAGCACTGCTGAACCACTGAGGCTGAGGGCATGTAGACCGCGTGGTCGGCGAAAGTCTGCTTTTTATGTGTCTATATGTCTTTATGATATCTGTTGATGGATTGGCCCTGTGCATGAACAGACTGTGAAAAACAATCTATCTGTCTCTATCTATCTATCTATCTATCTCTATCTATCTTCTATCTATCTATCTATCTCATACATATCTATCTATCTATTCTCGATCTATCTATCTATCTATCTATACTATCTATCTATCTAATATCATACAAACACATCTATAGCTATCTACTATTATATCTATCTATCTATCTATCTATTATACATCAATATCTATCACTATCCTATCATCACCTCCGTCTATTACCGTACACATGTTTTGTATCTTTTTCCTAATCAATCCTCCATAAAAAGATAGACTTATGGAGAAGAACACACGGTACGACACCCAGTTAGCACTCAACCCAAAATCTTTACCCTTATCAAGCATACCTGAGGTACGACCCTGAGTACAGTTGTATACCTCGTACCATGTTACCCTGGTAAAGTTAGTATGGTACTAGACATAAGTAACCCTGAGACAGTACCCGAGTACAGTTGTAGCCTAGTACAGTGTAAGTTTAACCCTTGAGTACAGTTTGTTGCAATATTCAGATGACATCCAGCTGAAAACATTATTGAATAGACAAATATCACTGCTAAAAAGGTAAAAGGTAAGTCTGTGTTACAGATGGTATTGTTCTAGATACATGTTGTACTAGAGACCATCGGGAGAGGGTTGTGCATGTTAGAAGGGGCGTTGGCTGATGACCGTTTGGGCTGTAGCAGAAAGAAAGTGGGGGGGAATGAGAAGTTGTTTGTTAATTCTCTGGTTAAGTCCTGAAGAAGAAACCCAGTAGGGTCGAAAAGTGTCTTTGATATAAATTAAGGGAGCTAAGGCGTGTTTGCATTTTCAATTTACTTTTCCTTTGTCCCTGCACCTGCCAGGAAGGTGGGGGGGGGGGGGGCACCCCATGTCTTGATTACTTTATGGTGTGGTAAATGCACATCTTAAATAATATGTAAGAACTGAGCACACATGTTATTGGGAGTGTAGAGAATATGGGTCCCACCGAGCGCGTACTTGGTGTAATCCACTTGTGCCCCCAAAGACATCCTACTTTTTCCCTTTAAATATTTCATAAAGTGTTGCTTTGTGCATTTAAGGTATCAGCGTCAAAAGCATTACATTCATACTGTATACTCATACCTCCCCCGATAA
>NC_045747.1:33931040-33931692 GCF_008692095.1 Etheostoma spectabile | reverse complement strand
CATCATATATTCAGATTCAGTTTTCCAACATCTTAAAGTTCCCAGAAGGACCAGTAAGTCCCAACTAACAACATAGACGTCATAGTCTGTGTCTCAAACCTATGACTTTTTATATTGCTATTTTTGACATACTATACTATGACTTTTTCATTACTTTTTTTGACATGCTATACTGTCTTTTTTAATCACTTTTTTGACATACTATACTATGAATCTTTTCACAAAAATATTTTTTTCACACACTATGTCTTTTATCACCTTTTTTTCCATGCTATGACCTTTTCATCACTTTTTCAACATACAGTCCTCTACTTTACCTTTTTTTACATAACTATACTACAAAGGAGAGACAGATAATACTGCAGACAGTCATTCTGTTGACTAGTACCAGTTGCAGTATAACACTCCCTAGTACAACGAGGATGGGATTCGAACCCACGCGTGCAGAACACAATGGATTAGCAGTCCATCGCCTTAACCTCTCGGCCACCTCGTCTACTTGTAGGTCACATACTATGTGTATTTTCAACATACTGTGCTATGACTTTTGTCACTTTTTTACGAGGTGTACTATCACTTTTTTTCGACACACTATACTTTGGCTTTTTATCGATGTGTTTTTTTCATGATTATGACGACATACCTTCACCAC
>NC_045747.1:33930165-33931030 GCF_008692095.1 Etheostoma spectabile | reverse complement strand
GTAGAGGTCAGGCTGCTCAGCACCCCCCCAGGGCGGAGCTCCCATCCATGGAGGACCTACACCCCCACTGTGCAGTGCACTTCTGATGGAACCGTGTCAAATGTATTCAAGGTTAATTGGTGTGTGGAAGCAACACACGCAACACACACACACACACACGCACGCGCACGCACACGCGCACGCGCACACGCACACGCACACACGCGCACACGCAGCATTTGCATAAACTCTTTAAACACTACGCCAGACACAAAAAACTTGAGTTTGGAGATTTTATTGAAAATAAATACATAATGAAGAATATGTAATAAAGAAAACAGACAGGGGCCCGCCTGCAACTCAATACAGTAAAAAACTCAAAAGGTTATATTAAAAAAAGTTGCATAATATTTTCATTATCAGTTTAAATAAAGGTTGTACAGTGATCAACGAAAGGTTAGTGACGTAAACTTGTGGTGTGGAGACGATCTGAGGCTTCATGTGGAGTTTCTCTCTGTGAGATCTGTCCGTCACACCCACACACATACACACACACACACACACTAAGAGGCAACTGGTCATTTGGCTTGGCAGCAGAAAAACGCGTGGTTTAAGTTGTACTGAGAATTTAGAAATGACTATAATTCTGGATTAATGCATGACATAGAACACCTGTGGATGCTGCTGGTATGTATCTTTATTCTAGAGTCTAGAGTTTTAATGGTGTTTAACGTGTCTGGATGTGGGGATGCCCCCCCGCTCACAGTGTCACGTGCCCAGAGTGCAGGAGAACAGAATTACACACGCAAAGCCTTTGGCCATGAGAGTGGATCAGCGCAGATCTGATGCCAAGGGAGACGATTGCCTGTTGCCCCGCTGCAATTTA
>NC_045747.1:33930056-33930155 GCF_008692095.1 Etheostoma spectabile | reverse complement strand
TGCCGAGTACTCTTGTGTTCATTTGCTCGTAGTTGGTATTTCTTTTAAAGAAGACAGACGCCGCGGCCTCTTTCAACGCTGTGGATTATCTTCTTATAC
>NC_045747.1:33915113-33930046 GCF_008692095.1 Etheostoma spectabile | reverse complement strand
TAGTTTTGAAGAAAGAGATTAAACACCTCCCAGCAGCAGTGGTGTTGTCATAAACCAAACCGATGGTGAAAATAATCAAAGTTAACGTGGAGTGGTTCTCTAACTGGGAGCTTGTCAGAGAAGAAGTGTTTTTGCTTCGTTGTGTGTGTTCGTCGGAGGGGATGGTACTTGGTCCAGATCAAGCTTTCAGGGTCTCGAGGATTACACAACATGAAAGCAGCAGGACGAACCAGTCCAACTGGGTTTGTTCTTCAGAGAAAACTCCGGCACTACATGGTGTGGTCAGCTTCCTGTAACAGAGGCGTTGTCCTGATCCCCGGCCTGTGGGACCGGACTGTAGTCCAGGGCCAAGTCCACCTCCAAAAAGTCGGCCTGGCCGCTGTCCTGAGACATCTTCTCCTCTTCGTCTCTGCTCCTGTCTTTCTCTCGGTCTACGCTCTGTCTTTGGCACATGGCAGACTTGGCGGGGCCGACCAGCGCCAGGCAGACGGCGCTGAGGCCCATGCCCACCGCGCAGGAGTAGAAGGCAGCGCCGTAGTTGTTGGTGACATCCACCAGCACACCTGGAAGATCACACAGGTGTTAGGGAAGGGCCACAGAGGGGCTCAGGGATGAGAAGGCAAACGGCAAAAGTAGCTGATATGAGGGGAAAATGTAATTTGTGATAACGTTGAATATCCCAATAACAATATTACTTATGATAATTAAATAGATATTAAAGTGGTTTCAGTTCTGCTGCTTTTAGTATTCTAAAATATAAGAAACTTGTTCATTTAACCCTTCTGTTGTCCTCGGGTCACATTTGACTTGTTTACAAAAAACTTTCTATATCAGAACTCAGACAAAAGAACGTTGAAAAAAGTGACAAATGTTGAAAAAATAATAATCAACAAAACATTTTTTTTCTAAACGCAGAAAAAGTGACAAAAAAAATCGGATGAAGTCACAAAAAAAAACCATCAAGAAGATTGGAAAAAGCGACAAAAAAAGGTAACCAAAATATAATTTAAAAAAACGTCAAAAAAGTGACAAAACAAATTGGAATGAAATTGAGATTTTTTTTCTAATGACAGTTACAAAAAAGAACAAAAAAAATGTTGAAATTTCAACCTAGAAAATCAAAGTTGCAGGCCGACGGGACGACAACACGAGGGTTAAAATCCATTCTCTTACTGTTAGAATATAACAGGCCCCACTAAAAAACACATTAAGTGCAGTTTTCTGCAGATATTTTCTTTCAAGTAACACAAATAATCTCTGTCTTTTCAATGTGTCGCAATGTGTTTTATCTGATCAGTTGATATCTGATGAAAATGGAAAAAAAGAACTACTGTGCAGCCCTAGTAGCAGAGATGTTTTACCTCCGAGGGGGGGCCCTGCCAGCCCAGCAAAGCTCTGGATGAAGACATACACTCCCACAGAGGAAGACATCTTCTGGATGCCTACCACGTCTTCCTCCGCCAGCATGGGGATGTGAGTGGAGCCCACGGTGCCCATGAAGTAGCCGTAGAGGGCGCAGCAGACCACCAGGCCCCAGAACTCCCACACTACAGTGAAGGCCACCAGCACCAGGCACAGCAGAACCACACAGCCCAGCAGCACCAAGGTCTTCCTGCACCGGACCCTGTTCAACACCAGCCCGATGGACAGCCGGCCGAAGATCTCGGCCACGGCCATCACAGAGAGCATGTAGGACGCCATGCCGGGCTCCACGCCCCGGCTCTTACTCAGCTCGATGATGTAGAGCTGCGGGGCGAAGAAGCCCAGTGTGGCAAACAAGCCAAACAGGGAGTAACAGATAAAGGCCCCGTCTTTAAGGACAGAGAAGTCCAGAAGTTTGGGTCTGGAAGGATGGAGAGGACCTGCCTCATCCATGTCCTCGCCTGGGGTGAGAAATGTGGACAGAGACGGCTCCCTGCAGTCTTTGTCCTGCACCTCCCACTCCACAGCCTTGCTTTCAGCCCCTGCAGTCCTCAGGTCTCCGTCTGAAGCAGAGAGGGACGTGACACCCGAGTCCCCTGAACCCTGGGAGACCCCTGAACTGATGGAGGTCCTGGTTTGCTCGTTCTCCAGCTCGTAAGCAGTCTGCATCTGCTTCAGGTAGAGAGACTCTTTGTCTGATTCACTGTCCTCCTTTGCAGCCTTTGGCTCAATGATGATTGGACGGAGGAGAAGCCCGCAGGCGATCACAGACGCCTGGACGGTGCCGAGGATGACCAGACAGTAGCGCCAGCCAATGTGTTCCTTCAGTACAGTGAAGGCTGTGGACAGAGGACAGCGGGGGTTAGAATGTCATCTCTGGAGTTTTTTTTACCTCATCTCACAGTTGTCCTCAGTAGACGGAGTTGTTCAGATGTCCTGATGCTAAACATGAGTTCCCCCCCACATGACCAGTCAAGCAGTCCACTAAACCTGGGGACTGGGCACTGATGTGGTAGGGGTGGGGGGGGGGAAATTGATACAGCATAGTATTGCAAAATTTTCAGTGGCAATACTGTATCAACACAGGCACCAAGTGTGGATCTTTTATTATATATTATATATGTGGTGGTCAGTTTGTCCCATTTTGCAGCAATAACACTGAAGTGATGTGAACAAACAGAGAAATGGTTTTTTTTTTTAGATAAAACAGATGTTGACTAAGTTTCCTTTTGGGGACATCATTTGAAATTGGGAAAAATTAGAAGCTGGAACCCCCCCGTGGAAAACTGTATTGACATCGAAATTCTGCAGCTGATATTGATGTATTTTTCCCATGACGATAACTTTGATCATTTATTTCTGTTGATAAGCTTACCTTCTCCATAAAAACATGTGTGTGCAGGGTCCAAAATAAACACTCGCCAGACACCAGATGTGGGGGTGGGCCGACGCGCGCGCGCACGC
Organism: Etheostoma spectabile; assembly: GCF_008692095.1. Taxonomy (NCBI): domain Eukaryota; kingdom Metazoa; phylum Chordata; class Actinopteri; order Perciformes; family Percidae; genus Etheostoma; species Etheostoma spectabile. Next base: position 33,927,160 of record NC_045747.1, on the reverse strand, counting down.
ACGCACGCACGCACACACGCACGCAAACATATTGCAATATATCACAGAATATTGCAATATGTTTAAAATCCCAATAATATCGTGTCGTGGTATAAGTATCAGGATGATATTGTATCGGGAGGCGTCTGGGGATTTCCCCCCCCAGGTAAAATGAGCAATTAATCTGGATTTTGATTTTATCATGCAGCCCTGCCAGAGCGCTGATATCTGCGTGATATCTAGAAATCAAGACCAGAAATGATGGAGACTGCACACATGACAAGTCCAATAATTTTAGATTAAATGCAGCTTTATATTATTAAATTATTAAACAAGGAAGATACCTGTGGGTACACACCCACACACAACACACACACACACACACCCACAAACACACACACACACACCACCACACCACACACACACACAAACACACACCAACACAAACACACACACACACACACACACACACACACACACACACACACACACACACGGTTACCATGGTTACCTTTGAAACAATTCCTTATTTGTGAGACACTTCTAATAGATAGAAACATTCTCAGCTGTGGAATCATGTTATCCCAAACTAAGGTTTATTTGGACGACCCTTAGAATAGATGAAATACAGCTGAAAACCTATACATGCTTAAATATTCCTCCTATCAAGCACGCTGTTCTCCCATCCCCGATTGTTGTGACCCTCCCTGAACACTCACCTGGAGCAAATGTGAATAAAGCAAAGGACTCCCCCGAGGACGCGACGGAGGTGACGAGGGCCCGGCGTCTGGAGAAGTACTGGGCGAGGATGGTGACGGTCGGAAGGAAGCTGAAGCAGTAGCCGAGGCCTGTTAACAAAGGAGAGAAAGAGGGGACATGACAGCCACTGGCCCAAACGGTAGGAACACTGCAGAGGCCAGTGGGCTGGGTCAAAGGTCAAGGTGTCAGGTCCCTCCTGGCCAGAGATGGCAGGCTGCGTGAGGTGACTCAGCTTTGCTACAGTTGCTGCTGAAAGACAAAAGGCCTGTATAGACAAAATAAGAGAGAGGGGAAGGGGTTCTCCAGTTAGCTGTGGTCCATGTTAGAGGCTCACAGGATAATCACAGTAGGAGTACTGGAACTAAAACTCATTTCATCATCAGCCATCATCTATTACTTTCATTCAGTCCATTTATTCCTTCCTCCTCAGCCATTTCCAGTTTCGCCAATCCTCATCTGAAATGGAAGTTTTGTGTTTTTTGGGGGACTATTTGAATGCACCAGTTTTTCCTGCTCTGCTCTAGGCTCTCAGGCCTTAGAGAATAAAGACAGCGGAGTAGAGCCCGCTGCGTGGGCTTTAGAAGAGGCTGATCACCTCTCAGTCATTGGACAGTTCTGGAAGAAACAGATTGATTCAGATTTGGTTGTTGACACTGGAGTCCCTTCAGATCACTCACTACAGGCTGTTGGACAAGACAAACACATCTGGAACAGCAATACAGTCATTCTGCATGTCTCAATGATACAGACAGACACACAGATAGATAGACAGACAGACAGATAGACAGATAGATAGATAGATAGATAGACAGATAGATAGATAGATAGATAGATACATAGATAGACAGACAGACAGACAAACAGACAGACAGATAGATAGATAGATAGATAGATAGATAGATAGTCGGATAAATGTAAAGTATATGGGCTTCTGGTGGTCTGACTGTGGTAAGTACCTGAGACAACACCGATGGTGATGTACATCTCGTTGATGGAGTTGGTGAAGGCGGAGCTGATGGTTCCCAGGCTGATGAGGAAGCCTCCCATCATCACCACGCGTTGGCAGCCGAAGCGGTTGCTCAGCATCGTGGACAGGGGGGCTGGGGTGGGGGTGGAGAGACACATTGTCATTAGTCAAAACAATCCTTTCACCTCAGGTACATATTAGTTGCACAATAACTCTCGGTTGAACTGAACGATTGGTTGACGTGAAGAAAATAAACTGAGTAAAGCTTAAGTGACTTACCAGTGAAGGTAAAGATGAAGATACAGATGGAAATAACCCAGGACACTCGGCTGTTGCTCTCCCCAAACTCTTCCATCAGATCCTGGAGGAAGACCCCCAGGCTCTTGAGGGTCCCATAGGTGCAGACCTCCACCACGAAGAAGGCCATGGCCACAGCCCAGCCCCAGCCGCCATCGGGCACCTCTGGGTAAACTTTTGGACCCAAACAACGCTGGGAATGAGGCATCGTCATGGCTACAGCAGGCCACCTGGAGGAAGACAGAGTTGACATGAGTTGAAGTCCGAAGTTGAATTTGTTAAAGGACCCCTTAGGGTGTAACGACACTTCAATCTACTGTAGTTGTATTATAGTCAAAGATCCTCTATGCTAAAGAGAGCACATTTCAATCAGTGCCAATGGTATGCAAGGGTCCACACTACCTGTCTCCTAAAGGGGCGTGGCCTCGTTTGAACGTGTAGGGAACATTGTGTGGATGGATTAAAGTTAGATTTGAATAATTTATTAATATGTTATTTTGCTAACATTAGATATGTACCCAGCTAAAAGCCATATTTAGCATCACGGAGATCAGTTTTGTTAGGGCGTTTATGGACATTAGCTTACGTTAGCTGACGTTAGCTTCTCTGCGTTGCCAGATCTGGCGAGAGTTCGGTCCTGAGACAGAAACAGGTGTCAAAGAAAGTTAATTTTCTCCTGATGTGTCCGTCTGAAAAATGCCATGTTGGTGTCAAAATGTTCTGGAGATATGTGGCCTGTGAAAAATGGCTCCAATATTTACTTTGGTGTTAGAATCAGCACACTCAGGACCTGCTGCTACTCTCCTAAAGAGGCGTGGATGTGGCGGACCCCACGGGACACAGAGAAAGGGGTCGGGGTGTCTCGGATCTAAACCGTCCCTGTTATAGTAATGGCCATTTTGCCTGTTTGTAGTGTATTGGGATCTCCATCAGGTGGCAGTGTAACGCCTATATAATAGTGCCACTCTATTTTAGGGCTATGGATAAGAATCATAAGTCAGTCTTGTTTCTTATACCCTTTTCCCACTAAAAATATGTGCATAAATGGGAGTTTTTAAAAAAGGAAAATCTGCTAATAGTAGATGGACTCCTTTCCCATTTCAAGTAAACGAGTATGTGTTTTTTTTTGACGCCCTAACCTGCAAGAAACCTACTGGGATTCATAATAACGCGTCTGGTCTCAGATTTCCAAACAGACCATAATTTATCCTGAACAGTACAGCAAACTGGCAACTTTGAAAGTCTTGTTTTGGGAACATAGCTTTAAGGGCTCAGACACCAGCTGGGACTAGGAAGAACACAATGTGAGCCGATAACTCACAGACAAACACACTATCTCCTCACACTGACACACACACACACCCACACCGGTTTGTCCCCAAACACAACTCCTTGAACTCCTTCACCTCAGGCTATCTCCTCCATTATGAAACCATTACGTCATATCCCCAAGACAAAAGGCATAGGTTTATTTCTATAAAATAATGTCGAGCTCAGATTTCAGATTGTGATATGATATGGTTACGTCAGCCTGTGTAAGAAAAGGAAAAGGCAGACTTAAAAAAAAAAATGCATTAATGCCGCAGTGGGTAAAAAGCAAAAAAAAAGAAGCCAGGATTTGAAGTACAGTGAGAAGTCTTCCTGCAGTTCTCCCTCTCCTCTCTTTGTCACATGGTCAATGCACAGAGCAGCCAATAGGAACACTCTCCCTCTCTGAAATGACCTATATATTGTTTTATTTCATTTGATTCTAGTTTAAATATGTGTATGTATGTTCTTAAGGGGCTACAACTTATGTTTCATTGTGATCCCTGCCTTGTAAAATACATGACCCTTGTCACCGTGTCATCCTAAAATGGATTAGCGCTGATGGCCACTGGCTGAGAACAGTGCTATAAAGATCTTTCTGCCATTTTCCTTGTATGTGTACACATACTTGGCCAATAAAGCTGATTCTGACAATAGCACTAACACCAGCTTTTATGATTACATGTGTTTTTAAATGCACTGTATTCCTATACTATAATTACTGTATATTGCATTACATTATTTAAAATAGATTTTCCACAGCTAGGCATGTTTTTCAGTGTCCACGGTAGTGGCACATCATCAGTACTTTGTACCTCTTTAATGAAGTCTTACATGATCTTTTCTCTGTAGTTCAGTGACTTTTCTTGGAATCAAATGAGTCAGTAGATGACTTGTTGTAAGACCATTTCAGACCGCAGTGCAGCGAAGGAGGGGGTGATGTCATGATGGGGAACAAGCAGGCAGCCTGTACGCGACTGCTCAGGCGCCCATGTACAGAGGCGACGCAGCGGCCGCGGGTTCGATCCCACCCGCCGCCATTTGCTGAAATTTGTCATGCCATGTCATTCGCCCTCTCTCTTCCCTTTCATGTCTAAGCTGTCCAATCACACATAAAGGCCTAAACATTAAAAGACAAAAAAAAAGAGAGTATAGGCTCACTTTGCATCTCCCCACACGGCTGGGTGAACACATGAAAAGTGGCTACATTTACATAGCCCATTTGGTTGTTTTCAGGTGAAATTGTCAACGTAACGTCGCTGAGCTCTGACTCGTTATTCTCACACAAAAAAACGACAAAGCGTGGTTTTCATCTCTTTATCCGCGGAGCCGTTTCTGATAAAGCGGAACAGCTTTGGCTGCTCGGAGCGGAGGCTCGACAGCATCACACAGCTCGAGTTGCCAGGTTGACGTGACTACTTACCGGCTAGAGAGGTTGGAAAAGCAGCCTTCTCGTGCAACAAAGCCAGGTTTCCTATCTCCTCGTCATGTCATTGTCTCTCTTTGATGTTACGTTATATTGCCAAGCAATACTTTACGAAGAAATTATTTCTTTTAAACGCGGTAGCCAACTGTGTGAGCTAGCGTAAGCTACTCCTCCTGCTAGGCTAAATAAAATAGTCAAATAGTGAAGCCGAAATTGATTTATCTATCACGCCCGGAGTAGCGGCATCTTTTGTCTGCAGTGAATAATTTCCTGTCTGTTTTGGCAGGTCTTTACCGGCTCGAGCCGGTATTCAAACCTTTAAACGCGGCTGCGCGAATGCCATGAACGCGCAGGGCGTCCCCTAATGAGACCAGACTGTAAACTGTACACACACACACAGACACACACACACACACACACACACACACACACACACACAACGGTAGGGTTGCTGGGAAAAACTCTCAACCGGAATAAACTCGTACTGTTCATACACGCGCCCGGTATACACGTGCGCTTTGAAGCACGCGCATGAACTCTAAACCCATTAGAAAATAGGATAAACCAATGTGATGTACAGTAACCTCCGGTATACACGCGCTCTTTGTAGCACGCGCATGAACCCTAAACCCATAAACAAGATAAGATAACAATATACAGTATTAACTGTGGTAACAATATGTGACGGGAATCATAGTCTACCTTTTCTTTGTAACTTCTGATATGTAATTTGGTATCTGGCTTATTTCGTCTTTGCAAGGAATTGATAAAATCTGGGGGGTTTACATATAACTCGGCTATGTTAGTTATTAATCAATGTTACTGTGAATGATTTAAATACGCAAACAAAGAATTAACAATATTTTCGCATAGGAATGCAACATTTACGCATTTTAATTTCCGGGCGTGAATGCAGCTCCAGCTGGTGCGTGCCCCTTTTTTTTTGGAGTTTAAGCGCGTGCTCACGTGTATAGGCTACCGGGCGCGGGAACCAACAGGCTCATTCCAGTTGAGATGTTTAATCCCAGCAACCCGTTCCACCCTGCCGGTGTGTGCGTGTGCGTGCTCGTGTGCGTGCGTGTGCGTGTTGACTTCTTCTATTAGAGCATGTATAAGTAGGCTAGTGAAAATAAATAATATAAATGATATAATAAAATATGGAAGGACACAGCTTGTGAGAATTTACAGACACATTTAAGGAGGTTTTGGGCCAAGACTACTGGGGCAACCTTCTAATTAACTATTAATTAAAGGGACATTTGAACACAACATAAACTAAAAGCTGTTTTTCACACACAAACACACACACGATAGAGCTCCCTGGTTAAGCTGTGCAGATGGAATAACTGAAAATATGTGTTCTTATCCATGGAATTTGACCAAACAGGTGTGAGAATCTCATTATAAAACATCCTGACCTTTTCGGGACAAGATTTCTGGATTTCATTTAAATACAATATTTACTTAGCACATGTTTTGATAAATGCCGTGACAGCTTTAGCTTGCATTTATTTCTGCATAATTTATAAATGACTCACCTGTTTCTCAGCTGGGACTGATCCTCTGCTTTTCCTTCTGAGGAGCCTTGACCTAAAATACTCTGTGACGGGGCCAGGGGTGTGTCTAAAGGGTGGCCAGACGAGTTCTTGCCCTGAAATCTGATTGGACCACCCAGGTGCCATCTCAAAATCAAGTGTCATTATTGGTTAGGAACCAGTTGGCCTGCATCTCCATCAGTCCAACACTGACACAGATGTAAAAATGTGCTTTCATTTCCAAATGGGTCTACTAATGTGAGCATCGTGCGTCATTTCTGAATGTTTCATCGTAGAGAAGTGTTAAAGCTCCACATCTGTTTCCTATGTATTCTTGATAAGGACAGGATGTCAACTTTCATTTGTTGTTGCTGTAAAATTCATTTCTTGTGATCTGCAGTGTGTGTGTTTCTCCTGTACCTCCCTTTAACCATGAACTTGTCCTCCCAGGTAAAAATTTCACACAACAAAAGTGCTTTTCTGATGTTTTTGTCACATTTTCCAGCTTTTGGCGCTTTTTTAAAAACCTGTGCTGGTTTGATAACAGGTTTTACACTTATTCCTGGAATTCATGGTCAACAAACCTCATTTATATCAAATTATACATACGTTTTTAGTTAAAAAGGCAGAAATGATGAATTATTTTGACTGATAGTCAAGATCAGAGGATGTTGAATGGATCACAGATGGGTAGATGTCAAAAATTCAATGAAAGTAATCATTAATTTTACCTGAAGAATGTTGTATGGAATCATCCATGTTATTTTTGGGAAATGAGGTTGAAAGAAATCCATATTTCTGATATAAAACACAAAACGGGTCAAGTTGACCCGAGGACAACATGAGGGTTAAAATGAAGACAAACTAAATAGCCTAACACTGGTCCGACATAACCAGGGTGTCTGAATATATGTCCACACAGTTTCTCCTACATGTAACTATCAATTTCACTAAGACATTTTGACTATTTTCTCATATTTCTCAAACTGGAATCCTCCTCGCCTCACATGATCTTTGATGTTGTGTTGAACCTGATGTCATTTTGTCAGCCTTTACCGTTCAGATTCCAATAAAATAAAACATCACAACTAATGTGTGCTATAATACTACAGAGATTTGTCTCAGTGATGACATTTAAGTCCCTACGATGATGACGTGACGTGTGAAAAACCCTCGCCCAACGCCCCAGGGACCGGGGTTCCATTCTTCTACTATTTACTTTGAACTTGGACTGTTTTCTTGTTCTCGTCTCCTCTCCCCCATGGGATCTTTTGTCTTCTCTCGGCAGTACGCTGTCCCCCAGGGTGCGAGGTTCCAGCTGGTTATAGTGTTTTTTCATACTCACGAGTGATGTAATAGGAAACCACAAGGCTGTACCCATGACGGAAACACAAAGTGAGGAGGCCAGCTACAGAACAACGATGTTTGCTGTACACCCTGTTTTGTTTTCAGGGTTAGTTGAAGTGGTTTATAGTCTACAAAAAGCAGAAATGAAAACATGTAGGGCTGCAGACAATGTCTTTCTTTAACCCCCTGTCCTTAACCCCTATGTAAAACGTCACGAGGTCAAAAAAAACCCGACAATAATGAGAAACTTTAAAATATTGACTTTGTATCTAAAAATAATAAGAATGCATCTCAAAATGTTGTCTTATCTCAAAATATTGTTAAGATGTTGACTTAGTAGCTCAAAATAAAGAAAATTAGTCTCAAAATATGGACTTATTTCCACTTTTGTCAAAATATTGACTTAGTATCTCCGAAAGATTCAAAGGACTTGGTGTCTCAAAATAATGATAATCTATCTCAAAATATTGACTTGTCTCAAATTTTGTCAAAATATTGACTTGGTATCTCAGAAAAATTGACATAATGACTTGGTATCTCAATACAATGATAATCCATCTCAAAATAATGACTGTACCTCAAAACATTGACTTATCTTAAATTTGGTCAAAATATTGAATTAGTATCTCAGAAACACTGAAAAAAATGACTTAGTATCTCAAACTATTGTATTCGTATCTCAAAATAATGAGAATGTATCTCAAAATGTTGACTTATTATCTCAAAATATTGACTAAGTATCTCAAATTTTGTTAAAATGTTGACTTAGTATCTCAAAATAATGAAAATGAGTCTCAAAATATTGACTTATTATTTCAACTTTTCTCAAAATATTGACTTGGTATCTCAGAAAAATTGAAATAAGGACTTAGCATCTCAAAGAAATGATAATCTATCTCCAAAAAATGACTGTATCTCAAAATATTGACTTATCTCAAATTTTGTCAAAATATTGAATTAGTCATCTCAGAAAAATTGAAATTATGACTTAGTATATCAAAATAATGAGAATGTATCTCAAAATGTTGACATATCTCAAATTTGGTCAAAATGTTGACTTAGTATCTCAGAAAATAAAAAAATGACTTAGTATCTCAAAATATTGTATTAGTATCTCAAAATAATGAGAATGTATCTCAAAATATTGACATATCTCAAATTTGGTTGAAATATTGACTTAGTATCTCAGAAACATTGAAAAAAATGACTTAGTATCTCAAAATATTGTATTCGTATCTCAAAATAATGAGAATGTATCTCAAAATATTGACTTATCTCAAAATATTGACATATCTCAAATTTGGTTGAAATATTGACTTAGTATCTCAGAAACATTGAAAAAAATGACTTAGTATCTCAAAATATTGTATTCATATCTCAAAATAATGAGAATGTATCTCAAAATATTGACTTATCTCAAAATATTGACTTAGTATCTCAGAAACATTGAAAAAATGACTTAGTATCTCAAAATATTGTATTCGTATCTCAAAATAATGAGAATGTATCTCAAAATATTGACTTATTATCTCAAAATATTGACTAAGTATCTCAAATTTGGTTAAAATGTTGACTTAGTATCTCAAAATATTGTATTCGTATCTTAAAAGTTACATATAAATATAGGAGATACCATTTTTTGTCATATGAGTTCAACTCATGTAACGGTATTGAAGCCATAAAATGCAAGGTGAAAAAAAGGTAATCTCAGGCATTGTAGGCCAAAACCTGTTAAATTTTAGGCATGTATATATTTTGAATTTGCACCTTGTCACATGTGTGACACTTATGGTTCAACTGTTCACATCGCTGGCATGTTCATTTGATTTTTGCCCCTTCTGATAATCTTTACTGTTTGGTTTATTCACACATCTTTGCCACTGCAGCACAACAATTTCCCTCAGGATAAGTACTTTCATAATTTCTCATTTTAAGACCTCCTGACTGAGACACGATGGTGATAATGATCCTCTTGCTCTTTCCTGTAACTGTAACCAGTATTTAAACACAACTTAAGTGGTTTCCAACAGGGTCTGGATGCCGAACACTAAGTTACTATCAGGCAGTGGTGTAGTCTACCTGGTACTTGAGTACCATTTAGGTCAAATTGCTGCTGAAAAGCTGCTTAAATGTCTGGCTTCATATCCACTGAAAAAGCTCCAGGAATTCCACATACCCACATAAAAATGCCCAATGACATGCAGCAGCATACTTTCCATTATATTTGAGACATATTTTGTATTTTCATCTGGTTTTTTTCTTCACATAGACTAAATAAAGGTATATTCACCGTAAATTGGTGCATAAAAGTGCATCTGAATACATGAAATGAGGACATCCAGACCGACCCCTATGACATGTTGTCCCCCCCCCCCCCCAAAAAAAGGCAGATTCTGACCAATATACAGTACAGTATACCCACTACAATACATTAGACTACACCACTGTTATCAGATACCATTGCAGCAGCTTTGAGCATCCTGATAGTAAGGAATTACAATAATTCAGCCTGGAAGTAACAAATGCATGGACCACTTTTTCAACATTTCTTTTTTTATCAATAGATATAATTTGGTATCGGAGACGTGAAAGTTAATAGTGTTTTCTTATAATATTGCCTACATAAGGTGGATATAATTGGTCCAAGCATTGAGCCTTGTGGAACGCCATGTCAAACTTTGGCATGCACGGAAGATTCAATGTTATACTTAATGTATCATCCTTCATGGATCATACTTTTAGGTAATTTCCCTTTGTTAGGAACCTCCCTAAGCATAAAAAAAACTACTTGACCGCAGCCCAGAATTCACATAGGCTAAATAAAGGTATATTCACCGTAAATTGGTGCATAAAAGTACATCTGAATACAAGAAATGAAGTCATTGCTCAAAATTTCCCTGGAGCAGGACACCCAGACCACCCATTATGACGTGCCCCAACCCAAAAAAGGCAGATTCTGGCCAATATGCAGTACATTATACCCACTACAATACATTAGACTACACCACTATTATCAGGTACCATCGCAGCAACTTTTGCGGAATTTCCTATATGGTACAGCTCTGCTCGGCTCTACGCAACTCGGGTACTCAAGTAGAATACTGTAGCATTGGTTTAGCAACATAAATAGGTTGGCCATTTTTGGATTTAAATGTTATAAAAGCCACAACAAAAGCCCAGTGTGTTGTGATGTTGTAATTAGTCAGAGCCTAGAATGGTCAGAACATTGAATAGATCACTGTTTCCTGAAAGCAACACACACTTATGCAACAACACCTGTGGTTAGTGGCTGCAAATAAAATGTTTGACTTTGGACTGACCTGTTATGAAACCATAAACACCCATCAACATGTACGTCACTCATCCAGATCTCATCTATAAGCTCCTTTATCAATTGAAAAATGAAGAACTGAAAATCAAAATAAAACAAGACAAATTCTTTGTTTTGCATAGGTTCATTCTTACTCCATGTGTTAATTTCTTTGTTTCTTTCACTTGTTTTGGTCTTGTGCAATTAGTAAAATACTTTACTCTTTACAAATGATAATAGGCACAGACATTCATACAGTACATACACACCTTCTGAAATGTATCACACAGAAACATCGAATACATGTCAATGCAGTAAAATACAATACAGAATTAAAATGAAAACAATTCAATTTTTTATCATGGACGTGAACTAAAAAATATCATTAATGACAAAAATGAACATGTTGCTACAATAATGCAACTTCCTAAAAATATTTGTCAAGTTATGAACATTGTGGTTATAGTTCTGCTCCAGCATGCAGCTCATAAAAGACTCCTTAAAGACATCTCCCTGATTCATTTTTGAAGTAGTCAACAGCATCTACACGTTAAGAAATGGCCTTCTCAGTTCACGGTTGATGTTTGGTAACTCAACAGCAAGCTGGAAGGAAGTTCGGAGGTACTACTGTCGCTATGACAACATTAGAAGTGTCTTTTTACCACAATCATTAACACGAGGACCAGATTGAGGCTCCTACATCTACTTCTTTTTCAGTGTTCTGTTTTTCCCACATCAACTTGAATGTTAATATTATTTCCTCTCTAATGGAAAAAAAATAACTTGGCACCCTGAAAGACTTTTTTGTTTTGTTTTGTTTTGTTAATGCTGGTTCATCCCACTCGCCAGCGCCTGACTGTCTGTCTGGCCATCTGTCCTTCTACCCATTCACGAGCGCCTGGCCTGGCCACCTCCGGTCCCGTCTCGGCACCAATTAATCTACCAAAACACATCAACACACCAGTTAGTTTCGTCTTCGGGACTTGTCAAATGTCCCGGTTGCTGGATTAGGGGACATTCCGGTACAACAGATGAAAACCAATCCAAAACGTCCAGGACATTTGGGTAATATGTCTTTTACGTCTGCTAAGGGGTGTAACTTTGGGTTCAACCTTAGGG
>NC_045747.1:33912896-33915103 GCF_008692095.1 Etheostoma spectabile | reverse complement strand
GGAAATTCCAACTCGGGGTTCTTGTGGTCCCCCTTTGCGAAATTTGTAACATAAAACACTGAATTTCCTGCATTCTGGTGTTATTCTTCTGCGACAATTTGTGCCTTTTCTGCATCAACTCATAGAGTGAAAATGCCTTTGATTATGTATAAATAGTATTATTATTAGTAGTAGTAAATTATTATTAATTAATTAATCTCCTGTATTGTTCAAAACTTTCTGCTCATTCAAAACATCCCACTTGTTTTTTAAACCGTTAATAATAATAATTTTCATTAATTAATTATTGTTAGATATTTGGCTGGGGGGGGGAGGTTGCACTGGCAAATTAGGATTAAAACTTCTTTTTCTTAAAATGCATTGTTTTTTGTTTAATTGTGTAAATAGGTCTTTTATTTTGAAGTTGTACTCATTTGATGACTTCACATACCCACAGAGTCCTGTATTTCTTCTGTAAAAGGCTAAAATTAATTTGTTGCCATATGCCATATGGCAACATTATGCAAATATTGACGTGAAATGTGTACATTTTGCCTAATGGGCTCAATTGAATTACTATAACTTTAGGCTACTCTAACACTATGTTTGCAATTATTTATAGTATTTTCAAAGAAAAACATAAAATGTATTTATATTATGTTATTCCAGCCATTTTGTAATAATATATTTTCTAAATTATTAATTACACACTAATGTAAATGAATTGCTCACCAATAAAAATTAGTTATTCCAAAGGAAATCATGTTGGCGCACTCAAATTATCTGTTTGTCCAATGACATTTATAGTCAATATACCCTTCTGGTTTAAATAAGGGAGTTCCTAAAGGAAGATTATGGATCAGAAATATGTTTTCAGTGGCCATATAGTTCAGTAATTGTAAGTTTAGTCAGTGTGTTACGCGTCTCCAACGGCAAGGGGGCTCTCAGGAAGTAACGTAGAAAATTACAGCTCAGTGCGTCCGAAAAGATAAACACACTACTGGTTATTCACACAAACATATGTTGGACGATAGTATTTATATGTGTTGTGCATAGTATGCTATTTAGGACACAACCATGGCAACGCAATCGATCTGTGTGCCTTGCTTTGGCGTTTGGCCAGGAAAGGAGGAGAGCTAACAGCTGACATTTAGCACTTCTGGATGCTCACGGGAGGAAACTCGTTCTCGTCGTCCAGACACACGGGGCCGGCGGCGAACTCGTGTTCCGGAATGACTTCGCCTTTCATCGCCCCGCCGTCTTCAGAGTAGCCTGGGGGGGGGACACGGGGGAGGGGAAAATCAACACGAAAATCAACACGTTGGTCGAGGCTTTTAATCAACGTTTTCTTACGTTTTTGTCGTTTTTTCAACACTATTTTTTCAATGATTGTCACTTTTTTTGACGTTTTTAACACTAACTTTTTTTTGGGATGTTGCCTTTTTTTAAAGGATGATGTTCACTTCTTTAATGTTTAATTTATTATGCTGCACTGTAACTTTTATTCCTGTATTTCATGTATGTTTATGTTTATGTTTATGAGTGTACCTGGGGTACACTGTTGGAAAAGTGCACGAAAAATCTGCTGCCAGGGGCCGGATAAAAGCTAAAAGTAAAAATGTCATTGATATTTTCCTTCTGTCAGGGACAGAACTGAGTGACATAATTTCCCCAAGAGGGGAACAGTAGATGTGTTACAATTAAATTTCTTATGCTGCACTGTAACTTTTATTCTTGTGTTTTATGTGTCCTAATGTTTCTATTTTGTTTTTAACTGTCTATTCATGTGTTTTATATGCTTATGATTTTTAACTGTTTGTACTTGTGTTTTATCTGTTTAACTGATTTTGTGTAAAGCACTTTGAATTGCCCTGTCGCTGAAATGTGCTATACAGATAAAGCTGCCTTGCCTTATGAATGTTTATGTCTAGTATAAATGTCTTTGTCCTCATGTAACTGTATTGTTGTTTTCAGTTGTCGAAATTTATTTTTCTATATCGATGTCTTATATTAATGTCTGTACCCATGTTTTATGTTTCTGCAGAACAGGAACCTGCTGAAAACCAGTTTTTAAACTGAGTCAGGCCCGTTTTTATGTTGTAATGTAATGTTACTTTTTCTAACTTTCCTGTATGATAAATATATGAAATGAAATGAAATGAATTGAAATTCATCTGTCTTAATGTTTGTTTTTTTTACTGATTTTGTGTAAAGCACTTTGAATTGCC
>NC_045747.1:33911220-33912886 GCF_008692095.1 Etheostoma spectabile | reverse complement strand
AATGTGCTCTACAAATAAAGCTGCCTTGCCTTGCCTAGCTTATTAACTGTAGTTTTACAGTTATTTTTGGAATTTATGGTCAATAAATCTCATATATATAGGAAATTAAACCTAATGTTTGAGTTAGAAAAGCAGAAATTAGGAATTATTGAGGACTACAATGAAAGGATGGATGTTTGATGGATAATCACAGATGGAATATGTCAATTTACTCAACTATTTCAAACAACTTCACATGGTTTGTCTCAAAAGTCTAAAATTGAATAAGACCCAAAATTAATGAAGTAGAGATTGTACTTGGCAAAGAGCGTTGGGTGGAATCAATCATGTTATTTGGGGAATTAAAAAGAACATTGTGATTAGGACACATGAGGACAACATGAGGACAACTGAGGGAACAGAGGCAACATGAGGGAACAAAGGAGGGCAACATGAGGGCAACATGAGGGCAACCGAGAGGGCAAACATGAGGCAAACATGAGGGACAACTGAGGGCAACATGAGGGCACATGAGGACAACAGAGGACGACATAAGGACAACATGAAGACAACATGAGGCAACATGAGGGCAACATGAAGACAACATGAGGGCAAAATGAAGACAAAATGAAGACAAACATGAAGACAAACCATAGGCAACTGAAGACAACATGAAGACAACATGAGGGCAACACAGTGAGGGCAACAAGAAGACAACATGAAGACAACATGGGGCAACATGAAAACAAAACATGAAGACAACATGAGGACAAAATGAGGACAAACCTGAAGGGCAAATGGGGACAACATGAGGACAACAGGAGGGAGACATAAGGACAACTGAAGACAACATGAGGGCAACATGAGGGCAACATGAAGAAACATGAGGAGACAAACATGAAGCAACAAACATGAAGACAACATGAAGACCAACATGAGAGGCAACATGAGACAACATGGGGCACAGATGACAACCATGAGGGCAACATGAGGACAACATGAAGACAACATGAGGACATCATGAGGACAACATGAAGACAACATGAGGACATCACAAGGACAACATGAGGGTTAAGCCTTGATGCTACATAAGATCTGTCTATGTACTGTATGCAACAAGCACTTAGCACCGAGGCCACATTTAACAGGCCGAAGGCGGAGAATGGGCATTGGAAATGTGCAAGCATATGCCTCTTAATAACATCAAAACATGATTTGCAAGTACTGTACATCTTGAGATCTAAACACTACCATTAGTGTTAAAATACTGTTGCCAAACAAGAACACCGGCCAACACTGGAAGCCTAAATGGGCGTGTTTTGGTGTGAAATTGACTGGATTGCATCATGAAACAAACAGGAAGAGGTGTATACAATGTAAGGCTTTTAGAGCTTCATTTCACATAGAACTACTGCATGCAACATGCCTCGGGCCTTGGTTTGGGAACCTTTAGGTTAGTACTTGTAACAGCAGTGGTGCACGAGTATTCAGATCCTTTACTTCAGTAAAAGTACTACTGCCACACTGTTAAAATACTCCGTTACAAGTTAAAGTCCTGCATTTAAAATGTTACTTAAGTAAAAGTCTAAGTATCATCAGGAAAATGTATTTGTATTAAAGGTAAAAGTACTCAATGGAGAAATCTCCTCCCATTGTAAAAAAAGAGTAAAGGATCCAACCAGCTGTG
>NC_045747.1:33910996-33911210 GCF_008692095.1 Etheostoma spectabile | reverse complement strand
CATCATCATCTCAGCTGGACCTGGAGGATGTTATATTGTTGCTAGGTTACTTCATAAGAAAACATCAGATTATATAAACTACACATGTGGTTGGTGTGGAGGAATCTAGTAACTAAAGTAACTAGTAACAACAGATGTCAGATGGATGTAGTGGAATAACTAAAGTAACTAGTAACTAAAGTAACTAGTAACTACAGCTGTCAGATAAATGTAG
>NC_045747.1:33910323-33910971 GCF_008692095.1 Etheostoma spectabile | reverse complement strand
TGGAGAACTTAAAGTAAATAGGAACTAAAGTAACTAGTAACTACAGACTGTCATAATGGTGGACCTGGTACTAAAGTAACTAGTAACTAAGCTGTAAATAAGGTAGTTGGAGTACTAAAGTAACTAGTAGGTAACTGTAAGCTGTAGATGAAAGTGTGGAGTAAAAGTAACTAAAGTAATAGTATTAAAGTAACTAGTAACTAAAGCTGTAGATGAAGAGTGGAGTAACTAAAGTAAAATAGTATAACTAAAGTTACTAGTACTACACACACACACACACACACACACACACACACACACGGAGATGTGTGGGACTACTAACCAGTGAGGGTCGCGGTGACGGGACCAGCGGCCGGTAGGGCCGCGGTCGCAGCGTAGGACGGACAAGCCTGCGCTGTCCCTGTGACCTCTGACCCTTCCGACTCTGGTCCCTCATCCTGGTCTTCATCAAAACCAAAGAGCCTGAGAGGAGACAACAAGGATGGAAGAACACAGGAGTAAAAATCAACTTTACATCAGACATATCAAGTCTTTTAGACGTCCAGACCCATTATACTCTTTTGATCCCCTATGGGTCCTTTACATGCAATAATGGAGAGATGTCAGAGTGAGGGGGGGCTACCAGTGCTGGACCAGCGCCCTGAGCGG
>NC_045747.1:33903547-33910313 GCF_008692095.1 Etheostoma spectabile | reverse complement strand
TTCGGTGCCTTGCTCAAGAGCACCTTTGCAGTGCCCAGGAGGTGAGCTACCAGCCCACACTCCATGCTTTGGTCCGTATGTGGACTTAAACCCAAGTTAGACCCAAGTTAATAGGGTTATTGTCCAGCTTGTATTTACCTTGTGTCTGACAACATTATGGAAAAGATTTTCAAGGTGGTTGACCTTTATGTTAAAAAGTAAGATCCTTTTATTAAATATAAAAACTTATGCAAAATAAGACCAGACTCCATGTAAATATACAGTGATTTTAGCATCTTAAAATACACTTAAAATACAAAGTTGACAGAAACAAAATAAAACTATGAAAAGTCGTTTTGAGTCGTCTTTCCACTTTTCCCACATCACAACTCCAGTTCTAGTTGAAATAAACACATGGTTTACTAATTTACATGTGAAAATATGTTGGTTGTATACGCTCTAAAAGTATTGTTTTTTTAAATGGAGTCTGGTGAGTTTAGCTCTAGAGACTTCAGAGTTGTTTCTGGTTAAACAGAAAGATCTTAAAGAGGTTTTAAAGGTCTATCTCTGTAGGGATCCTTTCCATAATGTTGTCAGACACTTAGAATATTAATCTGAATCTGTCAGTAACAGAAAAAAGCACTTTTAGAGTCCAAACTGACGATGCCCATTTGCCCCATAGGGTTACATTGCAGCCCGGTCTGTGGCTGCCAGTTACAGGTTTCAGTGTTTCAATCACTTAAGACACAAAAACAGGAAAATAGGGTCCAAGTTGAAAAAGAAAAATTAAATTACCCTTTAACATCAATCCCGCCCCTGTGAAATATGTTATTGTTGCCTCACCTGTGTTTGTGGGCTAAAATGCACTCCCCTCCATCAAGTGGATCCACGTTGTAGATGAAGAGCTGTCCGTCAGCTGTGGCCACCAGGACCCGTGGAAGCTTTTGGATGCTGCAAAATCACATTAAATATAATTTTCAGTTGTTTTGTAACAATTATAGCTATATATATATAGATAGATTACTTTCATATGAAGGGCCAAAATGTATCTGGACGGAAGACCACGGGCCACAAATAAATGGTGAATAATTAATTCTTCTTAGATAATTCTTTGTAGATAAAACTTACATATTTAATTAAACATGGACGTTTACCAGCACAGTGCTTTACATAGCCATAAAACTGAGATTTAGTACTTTTAAGCTGCACAAAATGTACATTTTGTAGTCGTTTTGGTTAGGAATTTTCAAAACTTTCAAAATAAGAGCCCCAAATTGACCATGGCTAAATCTTTTCACTTTTTCTGTGTTGATGCACACTGCTCTTTTCACCAGCCAATCAGATGCTAAAATGTAGTCAGAATATGAGTCTGAGAGAGGGGGGGGGGATGAGGGAAAAAGAGTTGATGTGCTTTCAACCCCTTTCAGAGTTTTTTTTTTTACTTTCAACATGGAAAAACCATGTCAAACAAAATATTAATCATACCAGTATTATAATGCTTTAAATGTTTCTGGGTCTGGGACTTTAAGGAACACACCAACAAATAGAGGGAGATATCAGAGTGGGACTCCACAGAGAAGCTCACATACATGGCCAGGGTGCAGACGTTCCTCTGGCCCGATGTGACGAGGTGCACGGTGGCAAACGCCCGGTCCTGGCTCATCATGCCAGACACCTGAGCAGGGAGGTAGCTGCTGGCTGCGGAGAACACCTTCCCCATGTAGGCCGTCCAGGTGGCAGCCTCGTCCCCTCCACTGCACACAACGGGAAAGATAGAAAAGATAGAAAAGATAGAAAAGATAGAAAAGATAGAACTAGTGGTCAGAGCTACAACAAATACAAGTTGTGATAAAACATAGTTCTCCCTAAATGTAGCACCCAACATGTTTAAATTAACTTGTATTTACTGTGTGTGTGTGTGTGTGTGTGTGTGTGTGTGTGTGTGTGTGTGTGTGTGGTGTGGTGTGTGTACCTTAGTCCCTGTTGCTCTAGTTAAAGATGTGTACAGTCTCTGTGTTGCGGACGCCACAAGAGGAACTGGCCTCAGGGCCTGAAGGATAAAGAGCTATATTGACATACCTACACACACACACACACAGACACACACACAGAGACACACACACAGACACACCACACACAGACACAGACACACACACACACACACAAACACACACACACAACAGAAAGACACAGACACACATACACACAGACACAGACACACACACACAACACACACACACACACACACAAACACACAACACACACACACACACCACACACACCACACACACACAAACACACACACACACACCACACACACAACACACACAGAGACACAAACACCACACACAACACAGACACACAATCACAACACAGAAACAGGACACACACACACAGAACACACACACAGAGACACACACACACCACACACACACACCAGACACACAACACACACACAGACACACATACAGAGACACAAACACACACACACACACACACACACCTCACAGAAACAGACACACACACAGAGAGACCACACAAATAAGAGACAACACACACAAACACCCACAACACACACACACACACACACACACACACACACACACACACACACACAAAGTACAAAACAATGAGTATAAATTATTAGTTTAAGGGAGATTATCACTTTGACAATTAGTAAGCTATTTATTATAACCTCACTCAGTGTACTCTCCTACGCTCCTGAAGATCTCAACCAACACAGGTCATGTCCCATTTAATAACTTAACTATGAATAAGTCCCCATGCATGCTAATGTAGCACTGCAAGAATATAATATAATATCATACATAATGATATACACAGAAGAATGTGTTTTTTTGGAATCCTGATCTAGTTCTTGCAGTTAAATCTTTAGCTGTGCTCATTCATTAGACAGTGTGTTTCTATAAAAAAAGTGCAGATGTGATATGATGTGTGTGAGCCGTCACCTCTTCATGCCCCGGCGGAACTCAAACAGACGCAGGCCCTCAGGGATGGAGAAGACCCGGATGACGGTGCCCTGGAAATACAGACAGGCAGTCAGGGCTTATCTTTACGTTAGACTTAGAGTTTTCTGTTAGGAGGTTGGTACAGAACCTGGAGCCGTTCTTCCCTTATGCAGAGCTTTAATGTCCCACTTATAATCTGATATGTAACTAGAGGAGATGGGCCATTTGAGGCAAAGCCTTAGAGTTTACTATAATTCTGGTTCAATGCATGACATAAAACAGTTTAGGTCAGTGGATGGATATAGTTTTAAAATGGTGTTTTAATTGTGCATGGACCTAGACTCACAGAGCCGGACCCAGGAAAATATCAATAACCATGCCCAAAGCCTTGGCTGATGAAAGAGGATCAGCACAGATTTAATGCAAAGTAGGACCGGTTGCTATGTAATTGTATATTTGCCAACCATGTTGTAGTCATCTGCTTTGGGGTCAGATTTATGTCATATCTTGCAGGCTCAATAAAACATTCTCATGAGCAAATTATATACTTTCACACAGTGCAGGTATTGCTCTTTGTGCACCAATTCAATGGGTAGTTGTACAGGCTGCAGCGAGCATGAACCAACACATAAGGAGAGGCAAATAATGGCCCCTGGAGGTATTAAACACAGGCACAGAGCAGCCACCACGTGCCACCCAGTGTCAGGGTGCGGTGCGAGCGCTGGAGGGCGTGCACGCTCTCGCAGGTCCACTCCGCTCTCCAAGTTGATTTCTGAAACTGAATTTTTGGGAGGAAGTGGCTTTAGTTTAGGGTTAGATCAGAAATTTGGATTTTAAAATTATTTTCAAAACTAAAATGCAATTATTTTGACTTTTCCACTCTTACAGGGCCCTCTAGTGGCAGATAGGCCCTAAGCAGATACCTACTATGCCTACATCCACACTGTAAAAAATGGCTCAAATCTCCAGTTATTTCCTTTAGATTTCACAGTAACACTACTGAATATGATTTTTACAGTAGAATGCAGTAAAGTTTACATTACAACCTTGTCGACATGACAACATCACAGTAGTCTAAGCATTACAGTTGAAATCACAGTAGTCAAAGAATTACTGTAAAAAAATCACAATATAGCCACTATAGTTCTGTAAATAGTACAGTAAACTACTGTATTTTTACTTTTTTAACTTATGTTGTGTTTAATTGTTTTGTATTATACAGTGAATACATAAAATACTGTAGGTGGAAGTACGGAACCTTTACTGTAAAACAATTCACAGTAACTTGCTGGACAATTGTTACAGTAAGTTACTGTAAATGTTACGTGTGATTTGTTGCAGTGCAGGCCTCTTTGGAGCTTATGCAATACTGTGGTACAGTATAATGCAATAGTGTTATATACTAAAAGGACATTGGAATTCTGTGCAATTTCCTACAGTGCAATATTTAATATTTAACCATTTAGTTTCATCACTGTGCAATATTTATATATTTATTATTTAGTACTTAACCATTTCATTTCCTTACAGGGCAATATTTTTGTTGTTGTTCGCAGTCACCTAACTGCTTTTCGCATAATGTGTATACAAAGCTATTTTTTATATATATATGTATATAGTTGCTCTCAGGTCTCAGGACTGTGCACCCCCCCCCCCCCCCCTTTTTCCCTGCACTATCTATACTTTACATTTTTGTATTTTATATTTTTATATTCCGTGTTGACACTGTAAAGGGGTTGCTTCAATCTCATTGCACAGGTACTGCACTTGTGTATAATGACCATAAAGGCATTTTATTCTATTTTAATATACAGCGTGTGCCTATCTCAGGGGACTTCGGTCGGCCTCACCCTCTCTGAGGCGCTGGCGAGTCTGGTGGCCGAGGCGTTGAAGGTGAGAGCTGCCAGAGGACTGTCGTGAGCCGGGATCATGGTCACTGTGTTCTGAAACAGAAAGAGAACGAGGTATTCCCATAGGCCGTTAATATTAATATGTATATGTACAGTCTATGGTTATTCCACGCTGATAGAAGGTTAATGTCGCTCAGACCAGCTGCGGTTGCATTACACTGCAGTATGTTAAGTGTCATAAAGAGGCATCCGATTCAAAAATTAAAATCCAGAAATTCAAATTCTCCTGACATTGAAATGAATTACACTCTCTTTGAAATAAACTGTAGATGAAGCGAGTATCTCAATGATGACATGTTAACATACATACAGTTGTGCTCATAAGTTTACATAAGTTTGCTTAAGTTGACTAAAAAGAGGAATAAAAAAATCATGTTTTGGAAATTTATCTTAATGCCTTAATTAAAAAATTAGGTAAAATGTAATGTTTAAGGACACCAATTTTCTTTGTGAATGAATGATGTATTGTAAAAAATAAAGTTTCTCCTTAAAATATAGGGGGATAAGAATACATACCCCTATGTTAAATTCCCATAGAGGTAGGCCGATTTTTTATTTTTAAAGGCCAGTTATTTCATGGATCCAAAATACTATGCATCCTGCTAAAGTTCCTTGGCCTTTGGAATTAAAGTAGCCCCATATCATCACATACCCTTCACCATACATGAGATTGGCATGGGATACTTTCCTAAGATCATCTTCAATGCAAATCGAACCAGCTATTAGCTAACTGAAATAAAACTATGCCAATTCAATGTATGGTGAGGGTATGTGATGATATGGGGCTATTTTAATTCCAAAGGCCAAGGGAACTTATCAGGATGATAGTATCCTGATCCATGTAATCAAACTGGCCTTAATAATAAAAATCTGCCCGCCTCTATGGGAATTTAACATAGGGGTATTAACTTATGCCCGTTTATTTTAATGGAACATTTATTTATACAATACATTATTCACTTACAAGAAAAATGGCGTCCTTAAAGGTTGGATTTTACCTCATTTTTTAATTAAGGTATAAGATAAATGTCCAAAACATGATTCTTTTATTCCTCTTTTTAGTCAACTTAAGCATGGCATGTACACTTATGAGACACATTGTAATAAGATAAGAAGATTAAGATAAGCCTTTATTGTCTTAAATTTGTCTACGAGAGAAACAAATGGCGACACATCGTACATAAACAACATGTATACAGTGGTGGTGTGGGGGTGGTGGGGGGGGGGGGGGGGCATGCTAGAAACTCTGCAGGGGGCCCAAACTTTTGCAGACGCCATTTTTTTGTTTTCTGTTATTTACAAAGTGTAAATGATGAAATAAAATCTAACTTTTTGTGACATATTATACGAATCTCTAATCTGTCATTTGATGCCTTTCGGAGATTTTTCCATCTTTTCTTGGCTTCTTTATGCACATTAATACACATTTTTGCCTGGGGTGTCCAAACTTTCGAACCCCACTGTATATGTTAAGTGTTAATATGTAGTATGTTTATTCTATATTAGATTATGTAAAGATAAATAGGCAACATTTCATTTAATGCTCATCACACAGGCCTCCCCAACACAGAACTAGACTTTTATAACTTTGTGATGTTGTTATAGTCATTATTGATACTAAATACATTTTCACTGAAACGTTAGAATATCTCATTTTAACTATAAACATGTTATCCTTGTCAAAAGGGCTATTTATCATTATTGGTTTAGGATTTAAAAAAGCTCATACTGTATATTGTAAGAAGATTTATTGACCAATAATGCCAATAACAATATTTGGTTATTTAAAAATCCGATATGCCGACATATCGGCCGATATATATTTTGAAAACAAATCCAGAAACGCGTAACAAAACATAAACAGATTGCCCTAACATTAGTTATTGTAGTTATTTATGAGTTCTCACT